>NW_012026837.1:1022505-1194058 GCF_000956235.1 Wasmannia auropunctata | reverse complement strand
GGGGAGGGAGGGAGAGAAAGAGAGAGAGGAAGAGAGGCCCGCGATAAATTTGCCGCGAGTCTTGCAGGCTCGTTTCGTGTTTACGTGTCGATTACACACATCGTAATCGGACGACTTTGACCGCGGCGTAATTACGTCCGATAATCATAGCACAACACCGGGGAGTAAATTTCCTCTGGCCTCGATTGTGAGTCGCGACGCCTCGTCGGTTCACCGCTGACTTCTACTGAACAGTCGTGTGGGATCCGAGAGCATCCGAATAGGGATCGTCTGTTGAATATTTACGCCGAGACCGTTTCGAAACTCGCCGCGAAGAATCCTCACTGATTTCAGGCACGCTCGCGCTATCATAGGCTGAGTATTCACTTCAAGATCGCATATTGTTTCCGAATTATTGCCTTTAATCGTGTTTCACATGCAAATTTATACGCATCTTTCGAACAGGCAGCGTTTTGTTAGATTTTCAGAGGTAGCGCAGAGCTTTGTAATTTTCATTCACTCAGATTGCGCGATGACAAATGCATGTGACGTTACGAACGCTTAATTAAAACAAGCAGCAAGTTGACATTCCGTCGTTGTTCTCAATGATGAAAGGCATCGCTACTCCGAAACGCGTTTCCATTCACCGTGTCTCGTAAACATTTCTAACGTGTCAAAAATTAGGCGCATTATTTCTTCATTATTCTGTACTAACGTGATAAATAATTGCAACATTATTCGGGTAATAAATAGCTGTCTATGATAATTCAATTAAGTACCATTGAAATCCCCTTTTTATATATTTAGCGCCGGGAGTGAGCACAAACTTAATGAATCATATTTCAATAAATCTTTAAGATACTACAATAGCGCTATATGATACAGTATAATAATAATGCAAATTATTTATTTTTATATTGTGTGATTTTCCAAATATTCTTGTGATTATTAAGAAATCTACTTTAGCGGTATCTAGTTTTATATTTCTTTATTTTCAATTTTATATGATTATATCTATAATACTCTATAACGTAGATGACGTCACATTTATCTAAATTTTGAATTAAAATTTACCACATCACAAAGATCACAAAATTTAGTTTATTTCTTTTCGAAGAATTAATCATGCAGGCTTCGCGTCACTTGCGGTTTCTTGTTAACGCGACGGTCAAATGCGACGAATTGCGGGATAGCCTCGATACAGCCTTTTACATTTGCTTATATAAAATCTGTCAAAAAATCACATATCACACGCGTTTAAATCAAATGCGCAATTTACGTATATTTATTGTTACGTTTAATTTAAAGAAATATGAATGCAACTATTGCATTTCTATATACTACGTGGACTAATATAGGCTTTTTTAAGATTTGTTAATGTTAAATATTTTATTTACATATAATTTTTGCGTTGATTGCTATTCTTCATAGTTATACGAGATATGTTTCTGACCGTCGGATGTAACATGCAGCTTTTACGCTTGAATATTTCAAATAATATGCAAATCTTGTTATTGTAAAATAATGCGCAAAGTTTTATTTCTTACTTTTGATTCATATACATATTATATATATCATAGCAGAATTTTTTTCGTATATACATTGGGCAAACAGCAAATTACATTTTCAAAGTAGACTATTGCAAATCAAGATATCTAGCTTTCATGAAGAGCAACATTAATATTCATGTTTTTTTTTTAATAGAAAAAACCGTTTTTATGATAGAATTGATACATTGTGCAGGATAAATGTTTGAAATATGCGATCTATTCTTAAAAAATAGTATTTTTTGAATTGTGCCTGAGTTGTTTTGCCGATGCAAAATACTTGGCCTATTGGAATATTTTTCTCGTTTTGTGCAAATACGAAACTTGGTAAACTCGTTTCGGTTCGAAGCGAAGGAATTGCGGATTAAATTCGATCACATTGACACTTCTCGATCATTCAATGCGTGGTGCTAAACAGACCGTATTGATTTCGATAACTGAATCCATGCAAAAGCAGCGCGTCTCGCGCGCGCCGATAGCTACTCACATGTTTACATGCTTTACGCGTGCGGCATTGTGATGCGATTCGTACGCGATTTTTTTTCGACTTCAGTCTCTTTTGTTGCTCAACTTTCGATGTGATACCAACGAAATCTTTTCGCGTACTTCTGCTCTTCCATACTGCTGATTTAGTCCTGCTAACAAATGTATTAACAAGAATTAAAATTAGTATAATTTTAGCTTTTTCATATATATATATATATATATATATATATATATATATGAATATATCTGATATTAATTTTCATGTTTTCGCTAAGAATATATAGACATATTTCCGTTTTCGGCCGATAAGTATATATATGTAAATCGTCGTTCGATCGGTTGCGTTCTCTGAGTTCTCAAATCTTCGAGATACGACAGGAAATATTCTGTACGGTAGCAGATTTCTTCATTTTCTGGTGATTGGATCTGCGGAACCGCCTAATGACACATTGGTGACCTCCCGCTACTCCCCCCCGCGAACCCCCAGCGGACCCTAGATACGAGCTTGCGCGGACCCAGTATCTATCGTGAGATTTCAAACAAATTGTACGGGTCATTCTTACAAATAAAAGTCCCTAATACATCCTCAAGGTGTTAATTGCGTTTCGCCGCGAAAACAGTTCCGAGTAAACCGGATATAATGAATATATTGACAATTTTTTCGAGCAAATAATATGTTTGGGTCTGGTACCGGTGTCTCAATCGTAGCCGGGTCGTGCAGAACGATCCGGCATGCGCTTTTTACCGCTCAATTCCACTTCGTCCCGCCGTTCGGTCCTGGTTGCGCTTGCAAAATTGCCGAAACGTGCGTGCGTGTCTGTTTCGATGGATTGCAAATCTCTTTTGCGTGTAGCGCGGAGAATTCTTCACGAGGTAGATCGGAGAAAGCGACGTTTACGGCAAAGCTCGGTCCTTGACAGGTAAATTTTTTTCGACGACTGAACGCTCCGTTAGTTGCAAAACATTGACGAAATATGATAAGTATTTTGCTAAATGCGCGATTGCCGAAGGAACAACAGCGAGTACTTGAAAATTTATATCTGCCTGCAAACGATGACAGGTATCGGCAATTCAAATGGTCGCAGATAAGTATCTAATTTATTCGGGATTACTGGTGATAATTTTTATCGATTTTTAATTTTATTTATTTTATGCTCTTGTGTATATGATTATTTTAAAGATCTGTTGATATTTATTTTAATGAGAAATGACGATATTATTTACAACCAGCTTTAAATTTTTGTCGCTAGGAATAAAGGCCGGTACCACAGTTTTGTTCTTCACTTCTATTTAATTTTTAAAATCTGCTATTTATTTTTATGTCTTTATATTCTCATTTGTGTTTTCTTCCAAAACTTCATCCTTATTATAAGTGGTGAGCAATCAAAAATTATACAGCGAGTGAGAAAGTGGTCGTTTTGCATGAGTGGCGCGTATATTTCGGTGAGGAAATCCGTGTAACGCGATAGCGCGTTTCGGATTAAAAATTTCGACCGCGAGAATGGCGGACGGCTCTTCGACGACGAGGACCCGATTTTTCGTCGTCCGTCGGCGCTATACCGCCGCCGAATGAGCCGTGATTATGTATTTATGGGCATCCATCAATCACTTTCGCTCTCCCGATTGCGGATATCGGCCTTTAGCCTACGGATTAAAGTCATATCGATTTCTCGCCATTCCCCATTGGCCGTGCGCGCCGCGTCGCCGCCGTTTTTTCCTTTTTTCGTCTGGACAGTCGTTAGGCATATTCATGCACGAGATAAATGGGCCTAACTCGGCTCGGTGCCCGCGATTTAGAGCTGCACGGTGGGCGCCGCTCGATACGAGCCTAATTCTGTTTTCCGAAAATATGTCCGTAGTCGGTGCGATCGTTCAAATGCAACCATAAACCTCTTGTCAAATGTCTCTTAAATAGCTTTACCGGTGAATGACTCAGAAATTATATGTATAATATCTCTCATATTGTGGCACGAGTCTGACTGTCGGAATATAATATTTTCACATTTCACAAACGTTAGAACATGAAAAATTAGAAGATGTATTTAAATTTACTAACTTACAATAGTGTAAAAAATTCATATATTAAATAAGCGCCTTAATATATTGAAAAAATGAAAAAGAGAAACTTGCTGCATTGTCTACAAAGTAGACAATATAATTATCATTATGAAGATAACGTTTTGTCTTAGAATCGCACTCATAGCGTGACTCTAATATGTAAGGGTTAACTGGAAGTTTTGCACTACCGCGATTTATATCTTGTTGGATTTTCTATTCTGACATAATGAGAAAAGAGTGAAGAGAGAAAGAAGCGATACGAAAGATAGCAAGACGCAAGATTACGGGAATTCTATCTGATTTTATACAAAGTGCTTGAGATAATTGAATTTTTAAAGAAACTAATTACCGTCATGTGTAATAATTATACTTTATATATCGCGTGTAATTGTATGCAGTAGAGAAAAGAAAATGTTAAACATTAAATATTAAATGGATATTAAATATTAAATGAAATCGAAAGAACTCGGAAATAGAAAGAACTTAGTAAATGGAGAAAAACATCAATTTTATGAATAAAATAATGTTATTATAATGTTTTTTACATTATTATTGATTGTAAAAAAAGTAGATGTGCACAAGAGCGTTTCTGTTTTATCTTGTTTTCTTATTTTTATTTAAAATTCTTGCGATATTTTTCTGTTTTTGTTTCTCCGCGATATTAACAGTAAAAGCGTTCTTAAATAGTTTAGTATTGATAATCGGTGCATATCGGCCAAACTTTTATCATGAATTGTAAATCGTCATTTGGTACGTTAAATAATAATCAATCTATCTCGATTATATTTGACGCCAGGCGGTCCTCCCCCTTGGTGAACGAGTTTTATTTTCATGCCGACACTAAATGTCAAATGAAAATTTCGATTCGCAAAAGTTTGTTTCGAAATAAAACATTATGGCTGACATGAAGAGCTCGCGAACATGCTTGCTTGATTTCGAGGTGAGTTTGCTCCGCCGTCAAACGGCATCGAGAGTCTCACCTTTTTCGCTGCGAAATCTTGATGATACTCAAAGTCTCTATTTTTTGTCAACGAATTAAAGAGTATATATAAATTAGATATTGGATATAACACTCTTAATGAAAATAGCATTATGTGAAAAATTATTTATCAAAGTTGTATTTTGAAAGTGATAATCCTGACGATACCAAAATCGAATGTTATTTTCTCTTGAAAATATTTCACGTAGAGACATTAATTAACCGTTAGACTGGTGGGAGAGACATCTCGGATATTTTTTCGTATCTTTACATTATTGTGATTTTGAAATTGATTTCAACTCTGGCATTAGTGTAATGAAAACCGCAGCGAAATGTTAGGGGAAGAGTGGAAAAGAAGAGAAATAGAAAAGAGAAAGAGAGAAGCAAAGGGCTAATATTGTCAGATTATTAGTATTTATTTCGTCACTTTGCAAATTTCGTCGACGGCGGCATCTTCATCATTCGACAATTTTCTGAATTCTCGCGGTGATCCGCCGGCTCTCGATGTATTCTGCCAATTTATATTTTCACCCAGAAATAATCGCGCACAACGCACACAAGTATTGCGGAGCAGACGAATACGCTATGTCTTGTTCTTCTTTCCTCCCCCGCTTTCTGTCTTCTTCCTCTGCGTTTTTTTTGCAATTTATACTGAGATGCTTAAGCGCTCGCCTTGACCTATCTACTTATAAATGGCGGTCGTTTGTCAGGCTTTGCTAAATTTCCCTCGGTTCTTCGGCCTGCCGAGCCGGTTACAGCTGCGCGAAACCAAAGCGGCTCCGCGCTGTTTACGCAAAAACGTCATTTCCATACGTCGGAATTCTCGCATCTTGCATTAATCCCCATGACAGGACAAATTCGTGTATTAACCCTAGAATGCATTATTCAATTTTTGCTCGAGACGAACGTTACGCGCAACATAATTCAGCACTTAAGCAGTCATATGAATTTTCATGCATGCAACATTCGTTAGGTACTTTATTTCACGCAGCGATATAATATTGATAATGCTCAAAGGACTTATAATTTGACTGAATTTATATTTAACAAAAGAGAAAAGCGAAATAATTTGCTGCAGAAAGAGGGAAAGACAGTAACGATGTACTAAAAATCTGCTTGTCGTTTCCTCGCACCATTTCCGGAAATATCCTTTCCACGTCAAGTCGGTCCATCGCTCGTACGTCTCGGTGACAGCTCGACATCGTCGCGACGTTGCACTGTAACTTCTTGTTCGTTTCGGTCACAAATTAACGCCGTCTGCAAATAGCGATTGTATTGTATATGGCGTGCACGAGCTCGTTCTCTCGAACCGGCTTTGTCGCGAATCTTCTCGGCGACGTTGACGAGAACGACGACAACGACGACGACGACGACGACGACGACGACGACGACGACGACGACGACGACGACGACGATGACGACGACGAGCATAACGACGAGCTTCATCGTCGGTAGACGTTCGTCGCAAGTCTTCCATGATCGCGCGCGTCTTGAGAGACACAACCTCATCCCGCTTCCTGCTACCCTTTAAGATATTCCGCTCGCCCGTCGAGTGATATCTTCATACTGCCATGGCGGTGAATTATTGTCCACGGCCTTTTTCAGTCCTTCAGTTCAGGGAAATTCGCATTCTAGACGCGACATGTTCGCGCGCTACCAGACAAGAATCACTTTTATCTCGTTTTTCGCGGATAAGCAGTGCTTATATGCAATAGTGCAATTTACGTATCTGTATGAATAGAGAGCTTGCAAAATGGAAATATTCATGATAGCTGAAAAATAATTTATCGTGTGTTGTAATATTACAAAAAATTATTTTACAAGATGTATTTATCTCTAGAAATAACGTCTGTAATTTATTTATTACTTCTTAGATTACTGTAAAAGACAAATATATAGCGTTTAATTTTTTCATCAAAGTATTCGCAATGCCCCGAAATATCTTTAATTTAATATGTCGGAAATCAAGGTTTCATAGCTATGTTATTAAGTTGAAGCGGTGTCCGTAGAAGGTGTGAGGAACATATGGAGCTCTCAGAGTTGCATGTTAAATACGAGAAACGCCGATGACGATATCGGCCATATTAATTCAGTACTTTGTTCGGTTTCTTCGCGACGCCTTATCACCGCACTTTCGCGATACGATATGAAAACGAGGACGAGTTGCGCACAGCTGGAAAGGACGAATTTTAACCAACGCACCATACCAATGCATTCTGCTCCGAAATGGATCGTTCAAACGACTTTAACGTGCGTATCGGATTAATTCAAATGCAATAGCAGGCAATTCGATTCGCACCACGTAATTTTTGCAATTCCATCGCAATCTTGATACTCGGTATTCAACGTAAGATAAATCAAATTAAGTGAGAGGGAGAGAGAAATTGATAAGAATTTATACTGCAATCTCATTTTTTTTCAGATACGTCGATGTATATTTTTTCCTCCCTCTGCTTAAATAGTTTTCTGTATACGTTGGTACATTTCTTGTCGCTCTCAGGAGCGAGTTGCGCCAAAAGTGAATTCAATTAAGCAGAACGCGGTGTTTCCAATTTTTGTAGTATTGCCTCGTAACGGATGCAATTGCATTCTTCCGGATTTCATCGAACACATGCACATTCCCACTTGCCGCAGTTGATAATCGCGAATTCCCACCGCTTCTTGTTTTCGCGACGAAATTACGCGGCATTCCGCGTCAAACGCTAGAATTAAGCAATTAGCGATAATAATCGGCTTGCTTTCGTTCCCGCGTCGACTGGCGTGACAAGCCGCGGGCTTGGAGGACTCGAGAAAATCATTGCTTCCGTTCTCGATCGGCCGACCAACTGATCGCGATTAGTTGAAGCGAGTTTCCAGTTTTCCATTTATCAAGCTCTCTCTCTCTCTCTCTCTCTCTCTTTCTCCCCCCCCTTCTCCCTCCCTCTGTTTTATCGATATACCGCACGTTTGAATTTGTCCGGCAATTAGCGCACTTTTGTTTGTCATCCATCAGCTTTGCATTGGTGCGAGAACTTTATTGCTAGAAATCACTAGGCCTTGCCCTTTTTTTGCGGTATTCTAGAAGGTCGGTGCTAAGCGTAATTGAAATACGCGGTTATTTATTACCGGCCGTACGGTGGTATGTAATTAATTGTTTCTCCCGCGGCGATTAAATCTTATCGTTTCCCCCGACAGTGATAGTGTAACGAAGAAAAAGTTGACAATCGTGATTCTGCGGAAAAGTTCTAATAAGTGTTTGTGTCTTTTGAACGTAGAATATAATGGTAAATTAAAAGTATCTTTTTTCGACAATAAGATAACCTTCCATTATCTCATGAGTAGAATAGATTACATTTGGAAGTATCTGATAAATTAAAAAAGTTTTTTTTAAGTAAAGACAAGAATTAAAATTAATTACTTGCTATTTAAGAATTATTGAAATTATAAGTTTTTGAACAGGTTTTATATTAAATAATTAGATTCATCCTGTATATTTTATCATTTTCAACTAACGATAGATAGATGAGTTTTAACCGCTCATCAATATTATGTATATAAGAATTTTCATTTTCTAAATTTAATTGCATTGCGATTGCGTATAGGCCTCGACAATACATTACGATTTATAGAATACAGTTTACTGTTCTTCGAAGTGCCGGTTGATGCTCGTCTTAGGAACTTGAAGTGACGAAGTTATGATTGTTACAAGTTTAAAAAAAGTTTAAAAAAAGACGTGACATTCTAGTAGTTTCCCGTGTCACCTTTTGAACGTTCTCCATCCACGTGTGCGCTCCGAGTCCTTGCGTCAATCGTTATAAACGCGCGATTCTAAATTTACGAGCCAACGCCAGAATAGACAGTGCCTATATTTAAATAGGAAAGAAACTCGAAGATTACGATAATAAGAAGCACTAGCAGATAATTGCAAAGGACATTTTTAAGAACATTTTGTAGATTAGCACGATCTGTAGCGAGATCTCATTTTAAATGTCTAATATATCTAATCAAGAACGTATATACGTGTACAATTATTGGCAATGGCTTTGAATAAAAAAAGGCATCGGCAAATATACGAATCTTGTGCTTATTTTATAAATATATTTTATAATAATCGATATTTTATAAACTTTATAATTTTATTTGGTTGCAGTACGACGATGGCGGGCTGCACGGGGGTTACCTCGAGGGCGGTGGTGGCGGTGGAGGCGCAGGACTATACGATCCACATGGCAGTGCCCGCGGTGTTCCCGGTCTCCATCACAGCCCACACCTGGGAGGTATGGGACCTGCCCACCCCCAATACCCACCGCCTCCTCCTCAGCCGCCACAACATGTTCTCGCGGCGGCAGCTGCGGCCGCGGCCTCCGCGGTGCCAGATGTCCACAAACGCGACAAGGACGCCATATACGGGTAAGTGAGATTTTCTGTACTTTTGTCGTACTATATATACATATATATATATGTATTTTTTTTCATCGGACACGCGTCGAGCGCGTCGCGCAATGCAGCGCCGATCGGTAAAACGAATATTATTGCGCGACGATAACAAACGCGATAACTAGTCGCGCATACTTCTAAATGCAACTTATCGTGATATTATACACTTTTAGCTGCCATTACGACGATCGTCTAATTTGTATGACATAACTTTACTTTTGGATACAAGTGCATGTCAACATTTAATAATTGTGACAATTGCCGATGATAAAATATATGTTGTAACCTGTTTCTATCGTTATTCGTCAAATTTGCCATAAAAGTATATGTCGATAAATGTTCCATTTTCTAAAGCTGGATGTTTTGGCGAGAAACAGGTGCGAGAGCAATCACGGGACGAACTTAAAATGCACATAAATTCGTCGTGGCCATTTGATTTTCTGAATCGGTCTTTACTCGACCTACCTCAACAACTGTCCGTAACGGACAAGTCGTTGCTAGATCGCTGTGATTTCTTCCCGCACTTTCGAAAAGAAGACAACCTTCTTCTTTCTCTTTCTGGTCGGTGATAGAGTTGCTATATTACTATCTATAGTTGCTAATCGCTATATCGCTAGAGGTGCTCGTGCCACGCGCATCGTTCGTATAAGTTGAACACGTCAATTGGCCGTTTTACGGAGCGGCTCGGCGGCCGTGTTCCGCGTGATTTATAGTCGCGAGATGCCCCGATTTCTGATGTACGTCCTAGAACGGGAGCCTCATTATTCCGTGCACCCTGTAATTTGTCCATTCGTCGTGTGCCCCGGTCCGACCCGAGCAGGAGATTCCACAACTTTCTCGGAACACTGCCGCCGCGCCGCGCCGCTGTGCCTCGCTAGAACGAGCGCTTTCGGTGCGGTTACACGTGTCTATACGTACACTCTCCCGCCGGCGAGAAGACCCTACTCCTATCGTGGCGGTATCTCAAATCTCGATTATTTGAAAGATTAATTGAAAGGCGTTATATAGATAAATTCAGATTAAATTTGTAATTTTCTTTATCTCAAAAATTATCCAAAAAAAAATAGAGAGAAGGAGAAAGAATTTATTTGTGTCTATTTTTAATCATTTGCAATACGAAATTTGAATCTTTAAAAATATACTTTTCTTTTTGGTTGGGATTAATTCTGAGAATATTTATGATCTCATGCCATGCCACGTATGTTTTTTTTCACTGCGTTGAAAAGAACTTGGATGTTAAAAATATTCGCATTTATACAAAGTAATCCCGATTTATAGAATACGCTTTTGGCGAGATCGGATTGAGTCGTTCGATTGCAGAGTCCGTAGCCATTTTTGTCCCATGTTTCATCAAAGTCGATTAATTCGTCTATTAAAGCGCGTGGGGCTTTCCACGTGCGAGGAGATTGATGCTGCTCATGCTCGAATGTAATGAGGCACGGTAAAAAGAAAAAAAAGTCAGGGACATCTTAATGCATTTTATTGCATAGAATGATTTTTAAAACAAGTTGCATAATGTAAATGTATAAAGATGGTTCTTACGGACGTATATTTTGTAATAAAATAAAGATATAAAAAATATAGAGATTTTTATAATTTTTTTTTATAACAGATGCATAAATAAAATTTAATAATATACTATGTTTTAACACTATATTTTTTGCTGAATTCCCAATAATAATATTTCAATAATAACATACATATTTTTTTTGAATTTCGTAATTAAAGTATTATATAATAATATATTCATTTTGATATGACGTCTTAATTGTTTGAAATAATATGGAAAATGAATTTTGCAGTCTGTAATGATTTCCATCACGACGTCGAGATTCTCGATCCTAGTAAAGTTTTATGTAAGAACCGGATGTAACGTGAAGACAAAACTGACCAATCATTGGAATCTTGGCGGCTTATGCAAGGGGTCGTTTACGGATTAGACGTCTCGCGAGTCTTACGCAAATCCGAGCGACAATTTATCGCCCGACAGACGGAGAAGCACTATCGTTCAATTATCGATCTCTCGGTGAAATAATAAGAAACACGGGTATCGTTTTCACTATCGTTGCCGATTTAATTAATATAACTTTGGCTTCCTGTACGAGGGAATGCGAATAGTTTTTTCTTTTAACTTTTATTGTTTCGATGATTCAAGTTTTATATTTGATCATTGCGTGTATTCAGTATTGCAATCACGGTCTTCTCGTATTCGCGACGAAATCGAAAGGCATTCATGAAATTACGCCGCCATCAAAATTAAGCCATGCGCGCGAAAACGCGTCGTTGTCGTTTAGCAAATCGTAAACCGCGGCACGGCGTGAAATTGACGATGTTTGTGCGCAACAATAAGAGCCGATAGAAAGAGAGAGCGGGGGAGGCAGAGAAAGAGAGAGTGAGAGAGGGGCGGGGGAGAAAGGGAGGGAAAAAGAGGGAAGAGGCGTCGATTTGAGGGGCGGAAACCGCAAAACCGCAAACATCCCCCGTACGGCGTACAACGGCCCAATCATATCATTACCTTTTGCGGTCCCGTCATTCTGACACCTCGTTTCTGCTCGTCGTTTGTCATCGACGTTGCACTTTGTTGTTGTGCCGCGCGCGACCGCGTTTTCAAGAAACGTGCACTTAAAGTACCGCCGCGATTGAACGCGGCCCGTAACGCGCTCGGTGGTTTTCCTGACCGCGTATAAAAAGGGGAAACTGTGGCATCCGATTGGCCTCGCGAGGCCTGAGAAAATGGTCAGCGAGATTGGTGTGATCGTAAATGTTGCGAATCACGAATCTTATTCGCGGGATTTGACTTTGCACTATCTAAAAAACGATCTTTGTTTCGTGCGCTTTTTCAAACGTAATCTATTCGAAATCCCAATCTACGATCTCTCATGAATCGCGTTAGTCATTTTCGGATCTTATTAGAAGTGTAAAAAGGAGTCAGAAGAGCTTTCAATACGGCTGGGAGAGCGAGCGAAAAATCCAAATTAACAATTACCGCGCGACGTTGCGTTAAATCGATTATCCGGTGGTGGACGGTCCGTGGTGCTGCAGGGGATAGAGTCCGAGGAGGAACCGCGCGCGCGGCAAGTATTATAGAGGCGATAGAGATATGGACAAGGAGAAAGTAGAAAAAAAAGACTACTACATAGGTAAGACCACACCGCGGTGGTGGCGGGCGAAAGGGGTAAAGTCGACGGGACTTTTTTTCGCCTGGTCGGTACCTTGCTCGGTTCGTTCAGTATGGTGGTTCGGTTAGGTTGGCGCGGTTGGCGCGCAGGAGAGTACGTTGCTCGCGGCGGCTACGTCAATTTGTCGAAATTCGTTCCGAATCGTTTTATGTCCGCCACGCCGCGAGACGCGACCCGCTACCATGCGCACACAACGCCTCCACCTTGCCGGCTACCACGTTCGCGCCGGTCCTTCTCTCTCTCTCTCTCTCTTTTTCTCTCGCTTTAACCTCTTGAGGGCCGAGACCCCTCTAGGGTTTCATCGCCGTCTTTGAAATTGTATAACCCCATAGGACGGGGGACGAGCCGCGAGCTAAAAATCCGTGTCAATGGTCACTTTTAACCAACGACGTCGTCATATACAATCCGTATATGTATATAGAGGTGTAGCCTATTTATATAGATATATAGTCGCGTTTAATGATTTATTTACTTGCAAAACTTTCTTAAGGCAAAGATTTTATATCTTGAAACTTTTTACCTTTATTGATTATATTATCGAGACTGAATACCTTAAAAAAAGATAAAGAAAATTAACGCGTTTGAGAGATCTAGTTGCCATGTGTAATTTTAATTCGATATTTTAGTTCGGTGTAATTTGTTGAATAGCGCTGTCAATTTAATACTCTATATTCGGTAACATTCGTCTCAAATGAACGTGCATACAAATTAAATGCGTTGTTTTGTGGAAATTTACTTTGTGGATTGTATTTAGATTATATGTACACTCTTATCACATCTCTTGTCCACCTGTGTCTCTAATTTACATACGACTGATCGTTTGACAAATTCTAAAGTAAAATGTTAACGATACCAACGCAAATTAGAAGTTGATGTAAGCTTCGTTTAACTTCAAAATGACGTCATTTGCATTTGCATAGCCGCAATGGTAAATACGTCCGCCTTTTGCACGTTGCTTTAAGGTTAAAATTCACATGACCGATGATTTTCAATGTAATGTTAAACAGAAAAATTTCTCTGTGAGCGTTACTGAAAAATAGCTGTATATTATAATATCAACAAGTAAATAATTCCAGAACGTCACAGAATTGTGTCAATTTTAAACCTTGATATTAAGTCCCAGCTTGCAACATTGTTGCACAGACACCAGCCTAATCTTATCTTATCCTCGTAATGCTGCATTGGTAAGCGTACTTTACGTGTAACACGCGCTTATTGTTAGACGTACAAAAGAATATTACCATCGTATTGAGCGGTATAATCTTTTCCATTTTTTGATCTTATCTTTTTTTTTGCTTTCTTTCACCCCCTCTCCCTTTCTCTTCAATTATTCTAAGAATTCTCTATATATTATAATGCTTTTTTTGCTGTACTTTGTATTTTTATTAGATTCTAATTATTAATGCAGTTATTTATCAACACAATTATTTGCTGCTTAGTTTTTCTCATTAAAAAGACAATAAGTAAATGGATTTTATTTAAATAACTCGTATCGATTTGATTAGTAACTAAACTTTGAATGATATCTTTAGACGCATGTTTGGACCAATCGATACAAAGTAAGTTGAAATTAACTTAACAAAAAGCAAGAACGATTTGCGACTCTTTTCATTATTCAGCATACTCTTCCCATTGCATTTATAGTTTTCCACGAACACACATGTTATTTTGTTCTAGTTGTTTTTGGTAAGGCTTTTGGTAAGATAGATCTCCATTCTTCGTTATTTAATTTCATTTTAATTTTGTCATTGGATGTACCTATATCTGTGCGTGCTCACGAATCACGAATAAATCATGAATTGAGCTAATTGTAAGGAAAAAAAGTAATAGAAATTGAGTAATCTTTGAATACGGCTGATATCTTACAGAAAATGAAATATAAAATTATTACACACACGTAAAACACTAAAACTCACGGAAAAATGTTGATGTGAAAGAAAATCGTATAATATTACTAAAAACGTACAATATAAATATAGATAAGAATTTGTACATAAGTATAATATTAGAATAAGAACAGAACATACAGAATTGCGATAGTTAGCTGTAGTGTTCGGTGTTGTTTCGCGTGCTCATGTATAACATTGTTCTTCCGCGTAACAAAATGTAGGGAGCGAAATCTAATGGTAGTATGAAGGCGGAATCATTTTTTTTCCACGCGGGCAGCAACGAAGTAGTCCCCTGCTTTTCGGTTAAGCGCTTCACGCCGGATTTTGCTTCTTCTGCCACCACGGTTGTCCGAGTTAATTGCGTCCTCGTAGCGCTAACAGGCGGCCCACCCCGTCGGTCACGCGCGGATAAGAGAAAAACGCTACGCGGATAAGAGAAAAACGTGCGGCCGGTCTACCGCCGTGTGGACGAGACTTTGTGTCGATTCAGATTGCTTTTTCGCACGGGCCACGCCTTGACGATTCGAGAAACGCTATTTACGGACATCCGGCATACGGACATTCGGAACACTCGCGAAGAGACCTCTTCGGCGCGGGAAACAGGCTTACAATAAGTGTGTGAGTGTACCATTCTAGTGTTTTAAGACTCTTGTCGTCGCGAGCAAATGCATTATTACTGCACATTTCTTTACGGTACACTCGCACGGATCTGCTAATTATATCGATCTCGATTAATTACATTCGTGAACGCCAAGTTTGTTTCGCTCGAGATTTTCGCGCCTCCTTTCGCAAGCGCCGACGCTCGTTATATAATATCGCGAGCATCGGATAATAATTTATCGTCTCTTCGTAGAAATGAATCGGGCCAGAAGCCGTCGGCCAGAAGCTCGAAAGATTGTGGAGTTAATTAGCATGCCTACCGAGATCGGCGCTGCTTTGCGAAACGGCGCGATGCGGTACGCTCCGTTAGCATAATGCGTATCTGCCATTCGCGCACTCATTCGCCTTGCGTTATACCCGTTATCTTTAAGCGCATTCTCTCACTTCTTCTTTCAGACATCCCCTGTTCCCGCTTCTCGCACTCATATTCGAAAAGTGTGAGTTGGCAACGTGTACACCACGCGAGCCCGGTGTAGCCGGTGGTGACGTATGCTCGTCAGAAAGCTTCAACGAGGACATCGCCGTCTTCTCAAAACAAGTAAGTTTACAAAATATTAAATGTATAGAAAAAAATATTTATATATGTATATATGTAGAGATATGTGTATAAAGGTACATCATGTCGCATTGACGAATCGTATTTGTGCTGTCGTAATGTACAGCAAGATACTACCGTGTCTCCTGATTATCAAATTTATGAGTTAATAGACTAAATTAATAGAATAGCTTATCTCAGGAATTAAATTTATATTAATTAATAAAAGATTAATAAAGGATATGATTGAGATGATATTTTTGAACTATAGAGACTAACTTGAGCGGTTTAAAAATGAGATGATTTTTTAAACAGTTACAACAGCATAGTGATGAGTCGAATTTTAGAACTCCTTGGTATGTTTTAAAAGATCTTTGGACGAAATCTTCATGAAAATCTTAGCATTTTGTTCGGCGGACTGTCGCACGATTCTTCCGTGAGAGAATGTCCCGGAGGGATTTTCGGACCTTCGCACGAAGAGTGAGTCACGAGGACGCGCGTTTCGTCTCCGTCCCGAAACAGTAGATTCACGCACGAGACTCGCTAGCGTGTCTTAAGCTTCGAAGAAGAAGAACCCTGTCTATCCGTGGGACTTATTTTTAGGATTACCGTTGAGAGACCCGGGGCCCGGGCATACGGGCTCCGTTCTAGCTATACGAGGCAGAAGACTCGCTCACTCGCTCGCGCGCGTGAGCGCGTTTTTTCTCTTCTCTTGCTTCCTATTTTTTCTTTCCCTTTAGCGGCTCACCTGAGGCAGGTCCCCCCAAGGACACGCGTAGGTAACTCGAGAGCCTATGGGCCGCATGCCGTGAAACGATTTGGACCTTTTAAAACATACCATTTCGCCGTCTGCGTGCCAGGTCGCGCACGTAGGTCTGTTCGAAGGTCTCTGAAAGTGTACCGGTCGAACGCGCGTTTCCGCGTGTTTTCTACAGCTAATTTACTTACCACAGACATTTGCATCGATAACATGATATACCATGATTAGAACGGATAATGTTATTTGATAGTAGAAAAGTGTCGAACGAATATTCCATATCTAAAAGCATATTTTCTTTCTGTGTCATTGGGGTGCTTTAAAGTGCTCTACTTCAGAGATATATTGAACTAATTAACGATTTACGTAACTAAATATTGGTATGCTGAACTATATAGTACCATGTATAGTGCTATGTGAATAATAAATTTTCTTGATACGAAAAGCGCGATTCGGAAATAAGTGGAAAATGATATTTTGAATGAAACAGAATGAAGAAAATTCATTCACTTCTGCCTGCAGCTTTTTTACGTAATTTTTTAGAAATGTAGCATTCACGACAGCACATTAAGTCGAGGCGACAGAACGGGCAATAAAAATGTTATCGTGCTCGTTTGCACGATATGGTGAAACGATGCAAACGAATTCAGCACATTTAGATTGAAAGGTATCGGACCCATTACGACTGCATCGTTAGATAGCTGTAACCTCCAGTTATTTTCACGTAGCATTATGCGTTTTAACCGATACAGTTTTTAGGATTTTATATTATACATCATGTCTCATTAATTAAAATTCTCAATCGAGATATAACAGATAATACGTTTTGATGTGTGTTGTTAAACCGTGTCGTTGTGCACAATAGATATACGATCGCGAGAATTTTCGCGAACGCTCACGCGATCGCGCTCACGCGTCATATTATCACTGGAAGGAAAAAAGAAATTCGTCGAGACTTACATCTAAATATAGGGTGTCGGTAATACGGTAGCAGTGGCTTTGAGCAACGCTATGCTGAGATAACGATAAGAGTTAAGCCTCGGCGCGAGGTAGGATAAGGTGGCGACCCGTATGTATACATTATTTTGTCTTGTTGATGCCGAAAAGCACCAGACGATAAGAACGCTCCAAATTTCCGGCGTATCGAGATTTTCGAGATAATCGAGCGCGTATTGCTTTTTTTTTCTTCGATAGAGAAAGCGGAGTGTAGTGCAACTCGCGAAAATCGCGAATCTCGTGTTCCTATGTTATTTATCTAAGAGCGAGCGTCGACGTTATTACACTGTGTGTATACCGTCGAAGATATCCTGGCGGCGTTGCGAAACTGACATGATATTTGCATCTTAATAAGGCACACCATAAGGTGCATTTCAAAACGCGCGGAAAATAATGCTTATGACTACGGGACGTTTATTCCGTGACGATGCCGTGCATGTATATCGCCTCAATATGATGCCGCTTTTTACTCGAATATTTTCCTTTTTCTTTCTCGGCGTCAAAGTTAGTTTCGATTAAATCCATGGAACATCGAGGTAGAAATTGACAGTCATGTAGTCTTTTCTTCTATAATATCTGGCTTTTTAATAACGATAAATTAATAATAACACAGTCAGCAGGAAAAGAAACAGATAGGCACCTGGATAAATGAAAGTAATGAAGCTTCTGAAAGATAAAAATTGGTGGATTTTGTTTTACTTGTATTCAGAGTGTATATGTATATGATATCGCCAAGTAGAATATCTTTGAGAGATTATAATTAGTTTACATTTATTGTTAACTGATATACTCGACTATCTCAATCAGATATTCTCGCGTTCTTTTAACATGAGTAATACATTAATTTTTAGCACTTACACAAGGTTCGAAAATTCGAAGATTGTTTTCAATTTAACATTATCAGTTTGTTACACTTGTCAATAATCTTTTTAACGACTTAAAATTAGGAATATTCGTAGGATAATTATAGTTTTTTTTTTTACACGAGAACGCGTCTCAGATGTATCGTACATCTCGGCAAATCAACACTTCTCGCAAGCATCGATATTCAAGCGAACGTTGCCTTTGAAGGCCGTCACTAGGCGCGTAGATCTCTCACGCACACGCGACGATGCACGTCGGCAGATAAGCAGGTGACAATCCTCTTGCGGCGGTTTCCGAGGCGTGCCGTGTGAGCCATGCCCTCGTATCCCTCGGTGTCCCCTTCTTGCCCCGTGTATCGGTACCGCCGCGCGCCGCGGCGATAGGGCCATACGACAAAAGGGCCGCATGCTGCGCGCGGGATTATTTCGCGTTTCGTTGCGTGCGTACCATACGTGCGTGCGTGCGTGCGTGCGTGCGTGCGTGCACGCATGCGCCATAGTTGCCGCGAGACACGGCGCATGCGCGCACTTCAGTTGGGGCCCGACCACGGCGGTCGTCGAGTCGTGAGAAGCACCGAAGCGTGGAGAGTCGAGCCGTGGCGATGGCAGTAGGGGGGCCGGAGAGGCGTCGAGAGGGGCATACGATGCAAGGATGGGAGTGGGGTACTGCTCATTTTCTGCCATTGTAAATTGATCTATTCAATGGGTCCACTATTATCCCCCCCTGCGGTCCACGCATCGTGTGCCCTATGGGGCCGCGATGTTCCAGTCTTCCGTGCCCCCTTCTGCCCTTCTACGTTCGCTCTCTCTCCTCTCCCTGCCCTCGCCAGAGAACTTTCATTCTCTTTCTCTATCTCGGTTCGCGCGCGCACTCGTTGCCTTCGACGTCGTTGCCTGGCTGCAACGTGCCATCGGTTGTACCCCTGCTGCGCTACGTTACTCTGTGCCTTTGTTGCACCTTTTTTCATCCGCCAAAAGAGGCGCATCTCGCTTTTTTTTCGCGATCATCTCCGGCGACCGGGTCGAAAAATTTACTTGCGCTTCGTCGCCTCACGGCCGTGTGCATCACCTTTACGTGAATCTGGCCGGTCAAATGAGCGTCGCGATGCTCCATTATGAATAAAAGTTCTTGATTTCATATTTACCCATTTACGAAGATTCGATTAAAAAAAAATTTGGTTTGAATAAGGAAATCAATGATTAATTGCGCTATAAATTATTTTGCCGCTGTTTAACGAAATTTTACGAAAGATGATTAAGCATATGTATACGAACCTAAGAAAGCTATTTATATTCTAAATAATTTAACAATTTTAAACTATAACTTATACATGCACATACCGCTAAGGTATAAATATTGGTATAGTACGAGTATATTGCTACTATTAGTCATGAACGAGATATTCTTCCTCTTGAATAATTGTGATTTGAACAATGAGTCGAAACACTGCCAAAGCACTGAATATAGAGACGTGGGCGTACACTCATGATATCTCGATTCCGTGTGATGCTCACAAACACATGGAAAGAAAGAGGCGAGCGAGAGAATCGAGAAGAAAGATCCTGTAGCGATTTATTGGTATAATTAGGATGCACCTATCTCTGGCAGCATTAAACCCTCATAAAATGCTATTCCATTCCATTCCATTCCATTGATGGCGATCGCTAGATGAATGCATTCTATTCAAAGCTGTCAATTCATTCTTCTTTGACGTTTATTGACTTTTTTCTGCTTAATTTCATAACTTCGAGACCTTATAAAAATGCTGTAAACGCCATTATATTCATTAAAATAAATTTTTACATTGAGAAATCTTTATGTGAAATCATTCGTAATATAATGTGATTTAATTGAATCAACGATGAACCGTTGATTCTTAAAAAATATACTGCACCATCGAGATGTTTTGATTTTAAGATTTGAGATCAATTAAACGAAACCCTGCATGTAAAACTCGCTAGTGTAAATAGGTTGTATTTGAACCGGTTTTCCATTACCTTGATGTTATGAGTTATCGCAGATGTGTCATCGGCAAATTAGACTATATATGATCATCAAATTTTTATTGAAAATTTAATTGAATGTTAAGATGTAATAAAAACAGATATGTTTAATAAAATTTTAAATTAAATGTTTGATATTTTATTAATAAATTTATAGTAGTTGAGAAAAGTTACGGTATTTTTTATATATTTTTATGTTATACAATATTAAATGCATATTGTGTTGTATCGAAAAAAGTCTTATTTCGGTTAATGTGATAATTAAGACTTTGACATTCAAATATTTATGAAACGTAAAACAAAGTACCAGGATCGATTGTAAGTTTAGTTTTCTAGAACTATTTCAAACTTCATTTTCGACACATTTCCCGTTTTAATTGTTTCACCAGGCGTGTATACGTTTAATCCTGTTGTTACGAGCCGCACGACTATCGCCGGCGGTCTTGCCGTGTTACAATTTTGCAATTATCGCGTTCTAGCGTAAATATCTCCCCGTTTTGACGTGTGCTACCACGCGATAGCGATCACGCGGTATCACGCGCTCTGCCGGTTCTCCTCCTCGGGACTCGACGGTCGTGTCATGTCGTTTGCAAAAACACGTGCCGTGCAGTCATTCGTATCACTTAGAATCATTCATTGGCCCTCACTAATTTAAATATCGAATTCATTCGTATTCATTGTATGCTTTGTAGTTTACAATCATGTCAATTACTATACTGGAAAGAGTATTTTAAAAAACGGACGTTAACATTTTGCATAGTTTGAATAAAAATATTGGAAAAACGATAGCTGTAAAATTAATCAATTTTCTGTTACGTATGTTTCTACTTTTAAAGTGATTATAAAATATTCGTTACCGTTGAACGTTAGAGCGAATAAAGGAAGATTTACATCTGCAAATTTTGAGGGACAGTTACAGTTTTTTCACATGTATATTGTTTTTTTAGTATGCTCAAAATTTTGGAATCGTGGACCATTTGTGCCATTGTGTAGAATATCCTTTCTCTCTAACAATGAGTATGTTTACCGCCAAGCAACAAATCCTTATATGCTTGTCGCATTTTCTAACATGCCGTACATAATGTAATAATAGTGCATGTAAAGAAATTTCGAAGATGTTTACTTGAATCTACTATACGATTGTAACAGCCCTGAGAGAAATCGCTAGTCGGTTTAAGAAAGTCAAATATCTTTTATGGTTCGTGTGTTGTATGGATCAGAAGAAATCTTGTCTTTTGTCTTATTCTTTTGTTAGAACGTTCCTGTCGAATCCCAACATTTGAAAAAGTGAAAGTAATAATAATTCTTCCTTAGTTCAGCTTTAGAAAACTCAGATAAATATAATATTTGGCATTACGTTACTATTTTTGTATTAATAAAAATTATGATATTATCGCAATATGTATTATAGAAAAAAAAATTGAAATAATGAAAATTGTGGCAAAGAACACTCAAATTAATTCCTTATATTATTTCTATTTATTTCGATTTATTTAAAACTTATTCGCACCTGATGTGAATATTAAATGAAAAGCCGTTCTTTGAAGCTTATTAATATGTTATACCATTTAGTATTTAATATGTTGAAAAATAAATGAAAAGAGAAATTAGAAAATTTTTGGCCCGCGTGTCACGTATTCAGTCTACTTAGAATTCACCAACTGCTCAGAAGGGAAGGGTTTTACGAAGGGTTCGAGGGGGTGGCAGCAATAGCAGAGGCAAGAGAGCAGCAACAGCAGCAGCCTCCAAAGCAGCTGCTTCGTATATCTCTCGGCAGGATCGGCGCACACCACGTACGCCATACGTGTGCGTATGTATTTTCCTTCATGTGGTGTACGTGCACACGAGGTCGCCCCGAACAGACACCCCGCGTGCCGGAACGAGAGCATTCTCTAAATATTATCGCACAATATTTTTACCGCCTCCGCCGTGCGCTGAGTTATGCGCCTGACAGCCAGCAAATGCTGACGTTTCTATACGCATCTATCGATGTTTGTTTTCTCATCGAACATCCTCGCACGAACGGTCGATTTCCTCCGCCATCATCGCGCGATGATACCGCGCTTTTTCCTTCTATACGGAAGCATGTATCGCGTTATCACTGTTTCAGTAATTACTGATTCATTAATGGATTATTTTTTATATTGTTATACAAATCATTTTCTTTAGTAAGCTAGACGGAATATATTGTGCAACGATCGTAAAGAATTAAACGCTGACTAATTTCGTCAATCGTTTTCCCGATTCTCATTTACTTTAGACATCGTGGATCATTTTTATTTCACAAATTGTTGCCTACGTTTTGTGTTAGCATATAAACAACTGCGATTTTCGGAAAAATTGTGTGCAAAGAACTAAAAGCAAGAGGAAGGGACACGCAGAAAACAGAATAGGCTGTTTACAATTTGTAATCTTGCCTACCTGCGTGGCGCTACCCCGCCGTTCCGAGACCGTCAAAAAAGCGCGATGACAGGGCTACGTAAGAACTAGCCCTCCTTTCTTCCTCCCCTACGAACAGTTGACAGTATTTTTGTCGCATGAGACGCCTTCATTATCTATACACTGCAACAGGAGAGCTCGAGGACTTCAATTCAGAATTCCGGCTCATGAATACGCGCTCTTGCCTGGGAATTCATGCGTGCGGACAATATTTCATTATCCGAAGCTTTTTCTCTCATAGAGAAGCGACGCTTCTGACTAAATCTCACATTTCTCGACTCTTTGGATACTCTTTCGATGCCGCGCTGACAGAGAGAAGTCATTCAATCTATCTGAGAAGTTTCGCCGTGTCTCTTCGGGGCTGTTAACACTTAACATATTCATCTGCATGTAATGCAAATAATTATATTATATAATCATTTTAAGAACCTTGCGCTAATTTTTTATAAAGTAAAAAATTAAAATGAAACACGGAAACAAAAAAAATATAATATATATAATGTACCCATTTCTTTTCTTATTAATTTATTTTAACAAATTATTTATAATTAGCGTTTCTTTACTGATAAACGTAATTAACTCCACAGAGGAAGAGAGAAATGTAACGATAAGATCTAATCTGATCGTTATCGACTCGAACATTATCGTTTCGATGCGATGTCGAAAAGTATCTGTCCCATAGATTCCATTGAAGATGCGTTAGCGCTGCCAGTGCTTTTTGCCTTTTATTATTGTAAAATTCGAAATACGAAAGTAATTTTGTTTCCGTTTTGATCGGCGCGCTACACGCGGCGCCATGAAAATGCTTGAGAATCTCACCGCCTCTTCATTTCCTCTATCGCCGTCTGCCTTCTCGATTTGCCGCCGGGATTCCATCGCGTTCCCCGACGCGTTTCCGTTTCTGTACGTACGAATTGAACAGTAGGGGTCCAATTAAGAGGAAGCACGCGAAGGAAATCGCTTAAAGAAAAGAGGTGGGAATATGTAGTGGAAGCGGGGAGGTATGGCGCGGGGTTTCGTTGTGCTTATGTGTGCATCTCTATACATATATGTATGTACACCGAGATGATACGATCGTCCGTGTAGCTTTAATACCGCAATTACACTGGATCCAATTATTAACGCATTCATATGTGTGTCTCTGTGTGTTACAGATCAGACAAGAGAAGCCGTACTACATTGCGGATCCGGAGGTGGACTCGCTAGTGAGTATTTCCTTATTTATTTATTTGTTCGTACATGTAAGCGCGAGGCATCCGTTGCGTCTCTCGATATCGCTCGCACATCTATAACATGTTATATCGTCTGATGACGCTCGGCACATCAGACGCTTCTAATCGCTCGTTTTCCCGTCACGAAGATCATTGTAAAATTCGTGCGAATTTAAACGCAAGAATCACGAAACACGCTCATTCATTTCGCTGAGACATCGACGATTAATTATGGGAGCAATTAAAGAAGAGGATGCTTCGAGCGAGCGGACCGCAAAACCGCATTATCCGATTTAGCGGCGTGTAAATAGCGAGAAATCTCGTAGTCGCGTTTCGTCTTCCCTGACGAATCCGGCGCATGTCTAATCGCTCAATTTCATCGAGCGATCGCCCGTCGAGATACCCAAATACGGTCGGCCGACTTGAACAACGAAATAACGAGCCAGGAAGTAAGGTTACGACGCGCGAGTCAACGCCAGGGTTCCACACTTTTTTCTCCCAGCGGGTAGAATAATTAACGGAGCGTTATCGTTGTGCGCTTCCATCCGTCGTTATTCCGGTCGGAACACGGATTCGGAGTTTCACGAGGGCGGATACATTTATTATGTGATATCTGAACGATAAAACAACGTGTCCCACTGTCCAGAACAAACCACCATATGCTATATTTTTTTTGTTATTTACTAAATGTAGTTGAAACTATCTGCAATTACCCCAGATTTTTCTTTTATTATAACAGGTAGAATAAAAAAGATAAATGTACAGTTTCTTTATTTGCTAACTAAATGACAATAGCACAGTACACAACGATTCGATCTACTGGATAGATATATATTGTATAGTGCTGTAGCTGCAGAAGGTCAATAACATTATTATTAGGCGTAATTCATGACGTAGTAATTAAAGATCTAAATAATATGTAGGTAAGATTGTATATAGTTTTGTTTTCCTTGACGAGTGAGTGGCCATTTCATTCGAAACTTCGACGGAACATAGAGGAAGAAATATTTTAGACGACCCTTCATGCTCTCCGATCGAGATAACGAAGTGGAATGGGTTTTTTAAATAACTTCGAGTGTGTATTTTCTCGTCGGGCAGGAACGAGCACACGCGGCTTCGCGGCGATGGTTAGGGAGACTTAGGACTGATCCGCCATTACGGATTCCTCGAGGAGTCGTTACCTTCTCTTATCCTTATTGTGTTCTGCAAGATTTTTTATAAAGAATGTGAAATAATTGAAAAGTGATTACGATAAATTTGAAGTTATTTTGTCTGAAATCTATTTGTACGCAGAAGTTTCTAGGTATTTTTTTAGTTTAAAAAAATAATCTGTTAACGTTGAGACATAGGCATAATTAAAATAAATATATGAAATAAAATTTAATAAGTTCAGAATAAATTAAAAATACAATTTTCAAAATTGGATTAATAAGAATTTGATGAAATATTTGCTGGAAAATATTAAAATAATGAATTATAGAATTGTATATGTATATGGGAAGAAAGATTTAATAACGAATTTTGAACTTTAATAAGGAAATTATATCTATCATTAATGTACCTGTAAATCAATACGTATGCAGAATTTAAAATTTTTCTGTTTGTCTTTCAGAATCAGTGAGTTTTGTTTAACAAGAATATATTTGAAAAATGTATATTTTTATTGGGGTTATGTGTGGCGATCGTACCTTTTATCGTCATTATTTTTTGTGAAAATGTTTTCGGCTTTTTTCCTCTATAGACAGTTTTTATTTAAACATATACGAGCACTATATTTTTCAAAATCAACATGTTGAGCTAATGCCAAATTGTTGTTGCGTTTGTTTTGATTTTTTATATGGAAGAAAGCAAGACGGAAAAATGGTGACGAAAAATGCATTTCGTTGACCGTGTTCTCGCACTGTTGCCCACAATTTTCGAAACGTCACGTCCGTTACCTGGCTTGTCACGACCGTATCGGGTCACAAATATTCGAGCCAGGCGACACCTTGCGTTTGCGGCTACCACTGTCACAACTGTCGACTGACCTTATTTAAAAATATTAGCATAGATGTAGGAACCTAGATAGTAATAAAATATTTTGTTTGCTCACTTACAACACTAATGCAAGGTGAGAAGAGGAATAAGTTGAAAATAATGACATCTATTCAAAAGCACGTTAATCTATAATTGTTATATCAAACACTTAAAGAGTCTTTGGAAATCTTTCTAGATTTATTAAGCTATAACTTTTGATCTAAGTTATAAATCACGTAAAAATAAGTTTCATCGTTGATTGATGTCTTGACTTTTGCGCCATGAGGTCGGAAGTGCCATCGGCATTTGCGGCCGTTGTCTTTCGTGCCAATTGTGCGCGCATTGCTGTCGGCTATCCCCGACGTGCATTTGCAAAAAGCCGCCCCTGGCAGGTGTTACGGGTAGTAAATCGAGGGAGTTAAATGGGCTCGGCGGATAAAAATTTTTGAATCGTCTACCACTGTTGGCGCGGCCAACCTGTCGCGGTGTAGCGCTAGAGGTACATCTCCTCGGGGCTGGTGCACATTCGCCGTTGTATTCGCCTGCCGCCGCCGCCGCCGCCGTCGCCGGTGCAGTCACCATGAGCGTAGTTGTTTACCGGTTGCCGTAGGAAGGCCGGCGGAAGGTGGCGTGGCTTCATTACGTCCGTGGCAAATCGCAATCTACGAGCAATGAGCTTCTATCGTAAAGAAGAGGCACGTAACGTTCGCGCTTTTTGCCTCGTCCACTTCACCCTCTTTCTCTCTTCCTTCTACCGCCTTCCGTCCTTTGGACCTTCCGTTCTCTTCCTTTTCGATTCTCTCGAACCCAGGAGTTCTTTTCTCCTCATCCTCCGGCCGTCTTTCTTCTGCCGCGTTCTCTATCTCCGAGACAAAGATCCCTCTCCTGCGCTCTACGCCAATCGAGTGGAGCTTTTTGCTGATAATTTCGCAGAACGGAAAAGTCACCGAGTAAGATTGCTTTCCGAGCCGAGTGTGGTGAGACTCTACCGTTTTCTTCGCCGGTTGTTAGCGCTCGGTAACGTAGTGAAGAGATAGTTCTGTTGGTTCTCTTTTCTAGCATTTCCATTATGCACGGCTGAGTGAGCGTGAAAGTGCTTCAAGTGCAGCAAATTCGGCGCAATCGTAATCACTACTCTGTGATTACTACGCCGTGCAAAATCAATGTGGATAGGGAAAGTCCAGAACAGAACAGAATCTCAGTTGGATCGTCTGACGTTGATTAGTACTGATATAATGAACATCCGTAAAACAACAATATTTCAATTTGTCGTGCTACGACAACATGTACAGAATCCTCATTAAAAAAATTATTTCAAAAATGAAGGTCTCTTCAAGCGCGGTTTCATATGTTCGAGGGAGCGACACGCTCTCAGACGACTCTACGCGCGTTCCGGTAAATCGCGGGGAATTTCCTGATGGTGCTAAATGGGGAAACCGCGTGAGGAGACACCACGTGGGCGGACAGTCCGGCGACCCGGCTTCTTAGTGCGCGTCGTAAACGGAACGCGGGAAAGAAAGACGCGGCGAGACGTCGTGTTTCGCGCAGCGGAAAGCGGTAAAGCGAGCAACGCGAAGCGACGGGCTACTAAACTGTACGCTGGGTGCGAAAGGAAGCCGACTGTGCAACGAAGAGAAACGCAGAGGGCAAGAAGCGGACGGGGAGGGGGGAGGAAGAGAAGGATGGTCAACCCTTCTCGCGTACACGCGCTTAAATAATATTCCCATTAGCATAAGCGAGAAATGAGCCAATGAGATGCTAATTGCCAGTCTTGCGTTTGGAGAATAATTATTATTGCGGAGGCATTCTACTCTCTGACCGGACGTTGGACCTCGGCTTCGTGATTTACTCGTGGCGCGATGCGGTGCACTGCAAGAAGCGACATTAGCTCGATTATTAATTTTTCAGATATTAATTGTATAGCACACGCGTACACGCGCGCGTATGTATGTGTGCGCTCCACGATTCATCGTTTCTTGCACAACGCGCTAACCCGGACGTTGTTAGTAAAGATTTCGTTTTGTAATCTCTCCCGGAAAGTCCGCGGCAGTGTCAAATCTGCTCTGGATAACAGATACGGTTCCGCTATCGAGGTGAAATGTTTTCTTATCGTG
The DNA here is from genome assembly GCF_000956235.1 of Wasmannia auropunctata. Taxonomy (NCBI): domain Eukaryota; kingdom Metazoa; phylum Arthropoda; class Insecta; order Hymenoptera; family Formicidae; genus Wasmannia; species Wasmannia auropunctata. Next base: position 1,165,930 of record NW_012026837.1, on the reverse strand, counting down.
AGATTAATTTCAAGCTGTACTGCGCCAATACATTGCACTACGAATGTCAAAATATTTTTTTTCCTCTTTTTTTAAATTGCCCGCAATCTAAATCATTCATTGAAGCACCGTTGTTTGGCGAGCACGATAAATTACACGACGTTTTTACATATTGCGTCAAATTTATTTTACATTTATTTGCATCCAAACTTTTTTTTTATTTTTGATCGTGTAAAAATTTTTGGATTTGTTGTGCATATGTTACACGAATTGCATCATATATTTCAAAGTCCAAAATGTTTTCTGATAAAAAAATTTAGGAGACTCGTTAATCAATAAATTTGTGATCAAAATCAGAATTGTATATTAACGATATACAAATGATTCTTTATAGACTTTATAGAACTTTATTTTTTTATGCGTTATCATTTAATAGAATTACATAGTGTCGTGTAGAATTACAGCGATGTTGTTTCATTGCATGTCGGTTAGAGGATTAAATGAAATTACAGAATGTACTTTGACTTGTGATATAAATCGTAATAACGGAGAGTCAAGAATATGCGCCGCAAATATCATATAAAGTGAGGATCGACAAGTGATACCTTTAGCATCCTTCTCGCCGTATGCGTGTTGTCGTGACTTTAGCATGCGATTAGCGTGTTCCCAAGGCTCGGTTGCTGCGGGCAATAATATCGCTGATTATTGCAATTTTGTTGCAATCTCCGTCGTCTCGCTACCACCGCGCCGCGCCGCGCCGCGCCGCGCGCCGTCACCGTCGCCGCAGCCGCCGCGAACTGCGATATCAAAGGATTGCCGTTCGTAATCAGCGCGACTTTCGCACAATTTCTATGCGACGAGGGAGAGTGTTCGACCCGTATCCGTTGATTGAATCACCGACGATGCTGTTTATTATTTAATACCCGGATCCCGCGCGCGTTCGAACCTTTCAACGTTAGCCCTGACGACTCTCAGTGTGGCGTCGAAAGAAGCGATTGTAATCGCGTAGTTAACGTTTTACGACCACGTGTATTGTATATGTATTGTGCTTCTTGTCAACACACACGTATGCGCGGTCGCCGGCATATCCTCGTCTGTATTTCGGATGCGCGCGAGTATTTTTCGAATTTCACGCATTCCTCAAGTTTCTCCCTCTTTCTCTTTCTTTTCTCTATCTTTTGCCGGACTGTATTTTCCTGCAACGCCTCCTCGCTCCCTTTCTCCTCTTTGGCCAATGCACAAGCATGGCGCTGATAAACATACCACCGGAATGTATTCGGTTTTTTACTTCGCCCTGGCAGAAATATGTTGCTCTTATCTTCGCTTCCCGAGTGTATCCCGAGAAGTCGAGAAACAGGCGTGCCTCCCGACTGATGGACAAAAAGAGATATTTATCTGGTCTTCGCGCCGAGGTTCAGGAACGTATGCGCGTACTCGCCGGACTTCTTCCGCCCACGCCAGGACCGTCTCACGCTGGTGGCAATATTATATCCTTGAACGTCGTGACGCTCTTTTTTGCCGCGGCGGTTTGTGAATTAGGAATAAAGGGCCAGAGCATGGCGGTAAGATGGTAGAGAGCGGGGGTTCGAGTGCCCCGCAGAGACTTCTCCAACTCGAAAGGGAAACCACTGCTCGGACAGGATCGAGGGCGGAAAGAGAGAACCGTGGCGAATGTGTAAAGTATAATGTAACAGAAGGACTGCCGAAATGCGTAGCCACTCCGGTGGTCCTTTATGCATGGTGAGCCTTTCGACAAACGATGTGGCCAACTCGCGGCCTTGCAATTTCACTGCGATTTTTCGTCATACAATTATTCTTGCAGCGGATCAGACGGAGAGTTAATCTGTCGTTAAACTGAATTTTATAGACGTTTTATCGCGCATGTGTCAACATATATTTAAATAACATATATTGAGAACACAAACAATAGAACGTTACAAACTTTGATGAAGTATGATTTTAGTAATTGAATTCATACGTTTATAAAATAAATATAGAGTGTATATCATTGTTGGAAAATACTTTTCTTGGACAAATTTCTTTGACTTGATATCCAATATTAGCACTGACGACAGGTATTATTCGCCTTACAATCGAAAGGATTAAAATTCGGAGATATGAAGTAAAACGCGTACTCGATCACTCGTCTGACGGGCGTCGATTATCGGTCGCTCGAGTGTACCTACGTCAAATATTTAAGCAAGCCGTAGCGCACACGTCACCATCGGACCGCGAGATGGGATCGCGTGTCGTCTAATAAATTCAGTATGTTGAAGCGCAGCTACGAATTAATTAGGCACCCGTGAGCACGAGCGTAGAGTGCAGGCGTAGCGTGGCGTGGAATCTCGAGTAAAGTTTGTTACGAAGGCGCGAGAGAGGAATCGTGAGCGCGTGCACACGCGTGACTCGCTCGATGTTATCAGTATGGGTCATCGCGTATCAATATTCGAACTGATTAAACTTCGACGTTCATATCTGTGCATTGGGTCCGATAAGAGTGGCGGACAAACATACGCGGAACCATATCGAGCACGTGCTCGAATAATACCGAAATACTTTAAGCAGTTTCGCTGTTACTCATCTCGTCTCGACACTCGCCCGTCCGCTTGCTCGCAAGAGAAGTTTGCGAGCTCGTTAAGGCTGCCGGTTGTAAAGGCCGGAAATGTTTTATTTATACGGCATATTCCGTAGTAGAAATTGATTTTATAATTCCCTTGGTGGTAATTAGCGGCGGCGTCGACGGTGCATAACGCCAGGCAAAAACGACACATTGTGCCCGACGAATATCGTTGAATGGATTTCTCGAATACGGCGAAACGGCGTGGATAATATGTACGCACGTTACATTCAGTGATTATTTGACATGGGAATGAGACACGCGGGACTAACGAGGAACAAGCGATCTGCACGGGCCGATCGGGCGACGATTAAGGACGATAAAATAATTCTCGAGCGAGCGAGGCGCTTTAGTTGCCGCGAGGATGTCCCATGGTGCGCCAATGTGCCTTCCGAGGAGCAGTTTTACTCACGGGTTTATGTCGTCTCTGCGTGGACGACGGGGGGAAAAAAAAACTGGAAGAGGCTCTTTCCTCGCTCTCGGGCTCGTTGTGCCGCTCGTTAAGACGTTAATGTTGCCGAAAATATTCGCAAAAATGCAGGTGCACTTAAAAAGTCGGATGCTTCTTCATACGTACAAAACTTTCGCGTGCATTTTTCTTACATTACATTGACGCATAAGTTTTTGAATGTTAGTCACCTATGACTATTGCAATTAAGATATAATTAAGAAAAAGATATTATTATATGATTATTTTATTTTTCTAAGATCCATTCATTTAACTATTTTGGTCATTATGCTTATCTCTTTTATTATACGCGAGTAAAAGAATAATTGAAATATAATAAACGATCAGATTGCTGTTTTGTTAAGAATCTTGGATATTATTTGCCGTGAGATGTTTTCGGCTCCGTTCGATTTTCTCGTCTCGTAACTGTCGACGAACGGCTGGAGTCAGCGGCCGAGGAATCACGCGACGCACTTTTTCTTCGTTTTTCTTCGTTTCCTCCGTTTATCCGGGCGCCCGTAGTGGTTCCTCGGCTCGTTTCGTGGTTTCTTCTTTGCCACACGCGCCCTTATATATACATACACCACGGGCCTTCTTTCTATACGGGACTTTGGGTTGGGTTATATTACGGCGGGCTAGGTTTCCCTCTTCCTCGCTCTCTCTTTCGCTCTTTGGAGCCCCGTGACTTTGCGCCGTCGCCGGGACTATAAATCTCCGGCTATTAAGACGGTAGTCCGCCGTTTTGATGGCCCGTGCCAGGACGCACTATCATCTTAATATCGCGTTACGTGCACGTGCGGGATGCCCGAAGTTCTTGCGTTCTACATAAACGTCCTGTGGAATCGTCCTGATTGGCTATCAGTGTTACTGCTATTAATACTTTGAATATAAGCATCGGCATGGTTCTTTATTCGACTTATTCGCCGCACAAAAGTAACGTATTCATTACATTTAATTATTTTATGTCTTTTTATCTATAAGATTAATAGACGTTTTATAATACCAGCATGCGTAATTAGGAGTAATTAAGCTTTTTCGAAATAAAATTAAATTATGCAGGCAGTTTCATGGGGAAAATCACTTTCTCGATTATACCATGTATAAGCACGAAACATGTTACGATATATTCAGCATCAGTTTGCAAGAACATTAATATACATAAAATTTACATTTTTTAAATGTTTTTCCGCCTGTTTAGAAGGTTTTGGTAACTTATAAGTTTATAAATCCTTTTGCATAATTGAGGTGCGTTTGCTCTGCTACGGACTTGTGTAAAACAATGTGGCAATATCGATAATTGAGAAAACAACGCTTGGTCAACTACCGGAATACAAGTAGGCGCGGCGTGTTTGCCGTTGACAAGTATCACACGATTTAACAATGTTTAAATATTGTCGCTTCGAGTATCTTCGCGCGTTTCGAGCGTGCGACCAGGTCGTAGATAAACCGTCCCTTGCTTGCACAGCGCTCTCGACTATCGTTCACCTTCCAGCTCATGTATATACACATCGAACGGGGAGAAGATATCTCCTATGGATCTTTCTTTTCCTCCGAAATAAAGACTTTTATAATTTTCGAGTGGCACGACGTTTACCACGTCTAATTCGCTCTTTTGCAGGCGATCGAATTTATCGTTTAGTATAATCAACATTCTTATTTTACGCGAATAAGCTATATTAATTTAAACAAAAAGATGCACGTGATAGGCACCGTTTGGACAAATCATGTATGAATAAGTCATTTGGATTGTTATACGGACGTCGAACACGATTGTATTATATCGGCAGATTGAAAATTAATTGTCATGGGTCGACGGGCTATGTTGTCGGTGATAATGCTAGTCGACGCGACTTTTTTTTCTATAAATTAAACGCCGAAGTCGAAGCGTGATAATGAAGCGATCAGGACGTAATCTCTGAGAGCACGGTTGTATGCGAATTTCTCGTTCGACAAGTTGGAGAAGTGAGAGAGGAAGAGGGAGAGCAATCTGGGGAAGAGGATGCTTACCTCGTAAATCATTGGACATCGATAAGAGTCGTTGCGGCGTCCGTGCGATGTCCCTCGTTAATAATTGACACAATTAACAACCATTCATTAGAACTACTCGTCTATACAGGCTCAGAATGTGGCAATTCTCGTATCCACATGACGCAGTTTACATTTTGTTGATCTGTTTTCGCTCGACTATTACGACGGACTTAGCGCATGTCGCGTTTCGATCGATCTACCGTCCATCCTTGTGTCATTTGAAAATTAATATCTTGCGGTTTACACCGGTTACGCGGCGCATTGCTTGCTCGTAATTTTATTTTACTCCACATCTCTGGAATCATGTGCCTGGACTTGATTAAAATCGATTCAGATGATTATTTCAACTGTTAATCGCAATATCACGCCGGCAGTGTACATACCATTTATGTACTTGACATGAGACTTGCGCGCGGGACACGATAATTTCGCGAGAATCGAGGCGATTTTGTTAACAGTTTTATGCGCTTTTAGAATTATTAGTGTTATATCTAATTGCTCGTTTTTACAGGGAATCGGAGAAATTGTGGCACGCATTTCATTTCTTTCGAACATGCCCGCGAGTTATTTCTATATTTAAGCGTAGAATCGCTTCAAAAGTTATTGCATCTTTCGGTTTTCTAGCTCTCTGTGTCTGATTGTTTCCTTCGATCAAACTTTATTCTTCTTATGTGTCTGGTTCCATTGTGCGTCTCCTCACGGGCAACGAAGGTACACGTGACGATGAGAAGTTTCGTGCGAATCCATAGGAGGTACTCGAAGCGCTCTTTAATTAATTAGGTTTTTTTAATTGATAACGATGCCTCCCGCCAACGTGGCTGCGTTTATACATATGCAATACGAATTTTATGAATTCTTTTCCGCGCGAGCGAATGCCCGGTCCTCGCGCACAATCGACCATTTACTCTCGTTTGCCTTCTCTTTTTTCTCTGTTTCTCTCTCTATCTGACGATCTCTTCGGTAATCTCACTTTCGCTCGTCAGTCGCCATCTCGTTCCTTTTTCCGCCGTTGCGCGCGTATGCGGACTAATTAATATGAGCTGTATACGAGCCCATCTGCCCGACAAGGTCCACCTATGCGGGTACCGACCTGACTACGCGATATAACGATCTCATCAAGGTCGTATCACGACTTCACCGTACTTTGCTGGAAGTGTTGAAAACGACTGGTATATTTATGCGCGAAGATTTATGCCGAGCGGCCGAGATCGAATTTAATTTCTTCAAAAATCGTTTGCAATCAATTATAAGATGCTAATCGTGGTGCTTTAACGAACCGCATCACGGAACGGATTGACCTGCCATGCGAATTTTTTTATTTATTATTCCTTTAACCTTGATACTTACCTTAATTTCAAAATTTACATTTATATTAATAATGACAGTTATGTGTATACGTTCCAATTATAAAAGAACGTTGGCAACACGTTATTTAATATATGGATGTACATATAATGGAATCGATTGGCGTAAAAGTGGGGCAGTGGTGCTTGCATTTACGTCACTAACAGCATCCAGTTAATTTTGTCAATTTAAAGAATGGTGTATATAGGTATTAATTGTGGGAATTTCAACGACAAGTGTACATACATTCTTCATTATCCGCAAGAAATGAACGAAGATATATGCTTATTGATAATTCCATTATTGTTACATTCTATTGTTCTCCTTATGAAATAATGGATTAATATATTTTTTTATTAATGCTTTTGATGTTATAGTACTTTTTAAAAATAAAACTAATATTTTTTATATTAGTTTATAAAACGATTCGACATGATTTTCAAATTGAATTTATTATCAATAGACTCTTCGATTTTTGTCTTCAATGAATGGGCAATTTCGGATATTCACGAAATATCCATGAATTCTCACCAGATGTTTGGAGTACAGTATCCGCGAGGTGTGAAATCCCAACCTACTCTCATTTACACTTTCGTACGTGTGCATCGCGTATTTCGCGCATATATCATGCATTCGTCAGTGCAACATGCATCACGCGTCACGGTGTAGTGACACTCGAGTGGAAGTGACCGTGGAAAAGAAAGATAAAAGGAAGCAACACACACGGTGACGAAGGAATGAGAGAGAGAGAGAGAGCGCAAGGGGAGATTCAAAGTAGGGGCACCCTTCATCATCGGGCATTGCTTCCGACTGCGTCGTCCCTGTCGGCTTATAAATAACACCATCTCCCCGTTTCTTCGTGTGTTTCTCAGTTTTTCTTCTTCCTCCTCCGACTCGGGCCTTCTGCCTTCCCTGCCTCTGGGAGATACTTGGCCGCTCGCAAGCCTAATTAATAACACGTGATGAGCGATCGTGGCAAAACCTCCCGAGCCGAAAGATCGCAAGCGGAGCAAGAGAGCCGACGAGGAGAATATAAGAGAGAGTGAGTGACGGGAGTGACGTGGCCTGGACTAAACATCACGAAGAGCTTCATTCGCGATAGTTACAGACAAGCGTACTGTTGTGGATGGTCTACATACCAAAAAAATGAATATATCATTTATGTTTCGATGAAATTAAAAATTTTCTTGCATAACTATTACGAAGAAACGTATAGAGTTGTAAAATAATTTGTCGTAATCAAGTATGATATGCTTATAATTTTATATTTTGCGCGCACTTTAAATTCATACATTTCTTAGTTTTTATAAAAAAATATCAGTTCGATTATGGTCGAAAGATAAATTTACGAATTTCTTATAAACTTTACAAATTCGTATGTCAGAACGGAAAATATTCGTGATGTTGTTCTCGCACGATCGGTTAATGACGAGTATGCACGAGAGCTCGTGCTACGTCGTGGTAACTACATCGTTATTGGTCGGGGAAGCAACAAAACCGTCGGATATAGAGAACACATTGTGTATAACGTCGGAGGCGAGAAGGAGAGACGAGAAACACATCGTGGCGAATCGTCTTCTCGCACCATCTCGCGAAGGAGCACCCGGGTGTTCTGTGTTGTGTGTTCGTTACTGGACCGATACCATCTTCGCTTTTTCTCCCCCCCCTCTCTCTCTCTCTCTCTGTCTGTCTCTCTCTGTCTCTGCCTCATCGCGTTCTTGTTTCTTTTCTTATCTACTCTCGCCCTTTCCCCTTTCTTCCTTACTGCTGTCCGTTCGTCGACGAGGAGGAGCCCTGAAGTGTCGAAGACCCGATACATATTCCTTTGACGCTGCGGTCCGTCGTATGTCACAACTGTTCTTTATTCTACTAGCAATTTCGATTTTTCGCTATCTGATAATTTCGATACTAAGCAAATCAATTTCCAAATAGGATTACCTGTAATATTTTCGCAAGTATGGATGCATAGTAATGTCTGTACCTACTTTATTATACACGATACACGAATTTTTTTTATTATTGCTACTTTCTTTGATATAAACAAATTATTAATAGGAAAGTAGCATATAAAAATAGATTTTTTAGTAAATGCATGAATCTCATAATCATCTGTTTTATTATACTCAAAATATATTTTTTTCTCTATTTATCTTATACATATACTGAAATGCATTTCGTCGAAGTGATATCTCGTCCACTTGTCATTCGTGGTAGTTACAGACCCGGTGTTGTACATGCCTCGCTTAGAGCGTATCCTTCCATGGCGAAAGGATGATGAGGAGGTGGTAGGTAGGCCTCGGATGAGACCACTATCTCAGAGAGCACTCATCGCGACCGCTTCGTTATCGGTCGCGCAGAATCATAATGGACCATAATTGCATAAATATAATGTTAATTAACAATTAAGATTGCCGCTTTGCCTAATTGAATCGCCGCTTCTGCTGTCTCCGAGAGAAAACGACGTTGCCGCAACGTACGGTCTCTTCTTCACGTAGAGATTGCGTAGGGGGATCTCGGGTGGTCTTAAATGTTAATGGCGTATCGGAAAATTATACCGACGGTCCTTCCGAGGACGTACCTTTGATATTGCGAACGCATCTCTTAAAAAAGAAGGAGAACAATTATTGCCTTTCGATGTCGCGGGCATATTCGCTTATCGAACTTATAATTCTGGTATTTTTTCTAAGCGTTGCGACAGACACGCGTTGCATACATCGTGCGATTGGATACATCGCAATAAATTTCTCTCCGGAAGTATATTTTGTATAATTTTTATTTTTGTTAAATTTTTTTTTTTGAAAACTTGAGGAAATAGAAAAGATCATTAATCGACGATTAATGAACGTTCTCTGTTGGCCTCTTGTAGCTTTCTGGTCATTTACACCGCGATATCAAATGTACGCTTTGCGAATTTCGCATGACCGGATTCAGATACGCAATTAGCAAAACGCAGATGCAATAATAATGAATTCCCGTTAATAACCGTCGCGCCGCTGCAACTATCGCTGTTTCATTGCGACGACGATATTTACCGGAAGAGATAAATGAAAGTACGAGTGCGCAAATAAAAAATAAAAGTCGAATTCGCGCTGGAGAACTGTGATCGTCGATCTGTTGCCGAGCTGCCGTTGACGATGCAACAGCGCGTGGTTAAATCATGTCTGCTTCATGTTCCTTCTATCATCCTCCTCGATCCCTGCAGCCTTTCCTTCGTCATTTCTTCTCCCTGGCCTCTTCGAACCAGCCTCTTTGCCTCTTACCATCCAATGTCTTTTTTCTGCCTTTGCGTTTGGCGAATGTATTTTATTCAATTCTTTTTTTTCTCGTTTCAGATGGTTCAAGCGATTCAGGTCCTCCGGTTTCACCTCCTCGAGCTCGAAAAGGTGAGTATTCTTCACGTCTGCATTATAAGGCTTATAATGTTATTATCAATCCAACTGATGTGAGTGCGATACTGTAGTCATTCTTTCATTATACCTCCATCTTTTCTCCGTGCCTCTAAATTTGCCCTCGTTAATGGAAGCACACGATTAAAGAAATTAGCAGACGCGCGCTGCGAGAGATAACAAGGCGGCTGTGGGTGTATTCTTCGAAAACGATACTGCGAATGCTGTGAAATGGTACTCGATACTCGGTTACCAGTACGTGTAAAACGGGCTTCCTCACGTGCGTCGAACCCCTACCCCTCAAGTCTGAAGACGAAACGCGGCTTGGCACGCCATCGATGGTAACGGAGATTGAAACGTTTCTGGTCCCCGGGGCCTCTTCTAGACAAGACGAGACGCGAACGAGCGGAGCGGAATGCAGCGGGCGCGATGAAGAAGATTCCATAAATATCTGTGCTCAAAGTGGAGGAGAGAAAGACGAAGAACGGAGAGTGAGATAAAGAGAAAAGAGAGGGAGAGAGAGAGAGAGAGTAGCGTAGAGAACTGCAGGAGAGAGGGAACCAATGGAGGCAGGCTCATGGTAGCCCGCGGTGCTCTGCCTCGTGCATTTAACATTTTCGAACCAATCGCGTATTAGCATAATTACGTTTTGCCGGGCCCGGTGCGCGGAAGGAAGGTCCGGTCAGGCCCTTTTCCCATCTCTCTCTCGCTCTCTCTCTCTCTTTCTCTTCGCGGCATTTTCTGATGGCGCGGCTGTCTCTTTTTCTCTCTTTCTATCATGCTGCTCGCGCTCTTCTCTTCTTCCATCGCAGAACTCCGGACAACCGCCTCCCATACACCGGTTAGAGAGCGGTAAATTTCTTATGGGATATTATGGCGTACACAGTGCATACCAACGGGATTCGTACTGGTACAGCACGCGGGCGACCTCCTCCTGCCCGTGGACGTGCCGCGTACGGAACTGGTTCTAAACCTATGCCAGTGCACGTCGCTCTTTTCTGTTGGAATATCCTTGTGTTCCAACATGCATACGTACGTGCCTTTGGAATATTTGGATGCCTCTTACTACGGAATCTTGCAGTTGAAACGCTATGGAAATTAGATCTTAATTAACGTAACGTGATTTTTGTGCGTAAATTTATCCGTAGAATTAATGTAGAATTTGCTAAGATTTTTATTCGAATGGATACGGATTAATTTGATGAAAAAAATTCGGGACAGGTTTCTCAACCTTTATCGATACCACGATGAGAAAGGAAAGAAGCGAGGGTCCCGATCGTTCGCCGAGCACACCCGGTATATAGATATCCTGTGCGTGCCGTAAGGGTGGTCAGGTTGCGAATCGGGCCGCGAGAGAGGGAGACCGAGACAGACACCCCGAAACCTTCATTACCTTCGGCTTCAAAGGAGCCCATTGTGCCGTAAATGGGGTTCCCCGTGTTCCTTCTTTTCTACTCTCTCGCTCGTATGTACCTTGGATCCGTTCCATTCTTCGGCGTTTGCCTTTCCGAGAGTCCGTGAAGAGGCGAGGTAGGAAGGAAGAGGCGGATATAAGATAGGGAGACGTTTACCCGTTCTTTCCTTCGTTTACGTAAATTTTCGAGCAATTTCGAGACCGAATGAAAGACGGTACCGAGGTCTTCGAGTTCGTATAATGTCACAGCGCGAAGTACTCTCTTTCCTTCCATGACAACGGGGTGACTCGGAATAAGGGAGCATCGTTTAAATGTTCTCTTTGAATGGAAAACTGGTTTCGGAGTAGTTATTCTTTCTTTGTCTTTGAAACGATGTGTAAACACATGGGATAATCATACAATGATAACATATATAACGCTGTATGTTAACATATCATATAGATCATGTATAAACAAATTTTTTAATTAATCAAATTCAATTCAATTCTGCGCGTACTTCCGTGCAGTCCGTGTATGTAGTATTATTTTAAAGTAATTGTATTAGTTACATACTTGTACTTCTTCATATCATTAAAATTTAAATAAGATCAAAATCAGATATACTGTAGTAATTTTGTTCGCGATTTAGATTTTAATCCAAAATCTCGTACGCATTTGCCATGAGGAATATCGTCGAAAGCTGTATTAAACAGTACTCAATAAGTAACGCGTATAAAGACATCTTTGCGAAAGCGATTAAATTGTTAAATTACTCATGAAACGGAAATAATCTCAAATTACAGCTATTGTCAAATCTCTTGTGATATTTTTACATATTGCTAACATTATTTTGTGTTTTTCAAAAATAATTTTTAATATAAAATCTTATTATTATAATTCTCTTTAAGCAATCGTGTAGACGCGTGACTGTTTTATTCACGCAATTGATAACTTAAAAAGCAACCGGAAGACGAAATCGCTCATCGATTTCGAGTGGCTGCCGTTTCCGTTTTCGCTCGAGAACATCGATGGAAATAGTATTATCGTAGTTGTTTAAATCTTTAATCGTGGCGTCCTTACTAAAAGTTTAATTCGATCGATACTAACCCTCGATTCGAAATTGAATCGTAATTTAACTTGTGCTGAAACTTTAAGTAGCATATTCAGATCCCGAGGACTATTTTCGTATGGCGTCCAATTACGGACGTGGGGCGGGTTCGCAGCCCGAAATTTGTTTCGCTCGCCTTCGTTCGCCAGATAACGGGCCACTTTGTCGTATCGTGCACCACGAGATATTCTCGGACGACATTCTCTCTCCGAAAAGATCGGACTTAACCACGTTGTCCTTTTGCTGTTTCGATGACCGCCAAAAGCGATCTCGGAAAAGGGAGATGCGAGCGATCGAGCGTCCCATCATATCGCCAGAGACGACCTCCCTGTATCAGTTCCCTCTGAGATCATCGTCCATGGTATAAGATGACGCGATTCAATAGTAGGATAGATTGCAAAAATTCGCGTGCTCCAAGGCGATCGTATCATGTTCTATGTCATAGTTGAAATATCTATCGAGCCCCTGGGATATTCTTCTTCCGATACTTTCGTGACGTAATTAATGTCAGTTTTAGTTATTTTAATTAACATTAATCTGGCAAATTAATATCTTTTTGACAAATATTTTAATTTTATTTCGCTTTTCTGTAAAAATTATTATTCATCATTTATTTTTAAATCGATCATTTAAAATTGCAAAATGTGACAAAGTTGAAACGCATTTCTAAAATTTTAAAAGAATATTATTGAAGTAGTATCAAAGCGAAAAGGATTGATTCGATGCGTTAGACAGTGAAAAGGGGAACGCAGATCCTTTATTTTTTTTTTTCACTGTGAGCATTGTCGCTCGGTTCGACTCGACTCCCGGTGGATCAAATTCTAACCAGTTCAGCATTATAGCCGTTGTCCTTCAAAGTCCTTCGTCTCCTCCTACCCGCATTAAAGAGAGAGTTTAGTCATCCCAGGGAAGGCATTGTGTTACTGCATCGCGGTGGTACGTCGAGGCAAATAGCATAGGAAAAAAGTTCCGGTGCCGCGATAGAAGAAGCGCGGTCAACGGACCGGAGGTTGTTGCATTATCAGTCCCGATGAGAGGCCTCTCATTGTCAGTTTTGAAGGCAGGTAAACGAGCGTGACGAATGTTGGCCGATCGATGCGAAGTACATCGTCGTATAATAGTGACTTCGCATAATAACGCACATAACGATCTTATTGATCGCTCCTAATATCGTCATTGAATCATCTTTCGCGAATTAAGCGAAAACGATTCGATAATCTCGCAATCTTATCCAATATGCAAAATGTTGAATTATAGACTGGTGGTTTATTTGCGATGTCGATTATATCGACGAGTATACTCCAAGTAAGTTTCTGCGTGTCTATCGTTATAGGCGATGTACGCCTTTCATTTAATTTATTTTTCTCACTTGGAGCAATCAAGAGCGAATCGCTCATCGCCGAGTTTCTTGGTCGGTCGGGGGAAACCCAGTTGCGAGTCCTCTCGCATGCGCTTAACGGATGGATAAACACGCGCATTGTCCTACGTTCGTGTTCTCGATGCACGCCACCATTGGACGGTGCCGCCTACGGCAAAGATGGCCGTCTTCTCTATTATATATAAATGCTTAATAAGAGTGTTGTAAGTGAACTCTAGGCCGATAAAAGTGGACAAGGTAATGCGTGCAAGGTAGCCCCAGGAACGAAAGACGATGGAAGAGAGGGCGTACGTTTGCGGGGGCCGCGGCTTCGTAATATCTCTACTCGCCGACGATTTACATATAACAAGATAACGAATTTTATTTGCTTTTGTTTATATAATACGTTTATTCTAAACGGAATCAAGGAGGATAGGGCGAATCAGGCAGGAGGATAGGGACGGGGAGTAGGGCGAGGGTTAGAGGATGAGTCGAAAGGGGGACGGAGGAGGACCGGCTATCCTATAGGCCTGTCAGGCTTCATTTGCATACATAACATTCTGGTCGACTGGACACCGGTCAGATCTCCTCTCTGTCTCCCTTTCTCTCGCACTCCTACATTCGTTGCATCGGTTTCTCTTCAGCTACCAGACCGCTTCCATGGCCCTCGAGATGCGCGTACAATCCTTCTCTTCCATCTTCGTGTATCGATACGCTGCGTTCGAGCCCGCTGTTGATCGGACGTCTCTCTTTTATTTCTTTTTATTTCTTTCTTTCTCTGCGCCTCACACCACAGTAATACGTACTCTGCATCGGTTGGATTCATTCGATGGAATCGTGTCTATTAATCATTTCCGGCGACGCGGTTAATCAGCCGCTTCCCGTTGGAAAGTATCTTTTGAAAAACGGTATCTTAGTTCTCCAATGGAGAACTGATCTAATTGGTTCTCGTGACTAACGAATGTTCTTTCTCTCTCATTCGCATTCCAGGTACACGAGCTGTGCGACAACTTCTGCCACCGGTACATCAGCTGCCTGAAGGGCAAGATGCCGATCGACCTCGTGATCGACGACCGGGAGAGCTCGAAGCCACCCGAGATGGGTAACGGTCTGGACGGTAGCGGACCCAGAAGCACCGCCGACAGCACCAGCCATACGGACGGGGCCAGCACGCCGGACGTCGTGAGTACCTCACCATCGTCAACGTCTTTCTATCCGCACGACGCGCTCACCCCCCACCATCACCATCACCACCATCACCATCACCAGAGCCAGAATAATAACAATAATAATAGTAATCACGCCGGAATCGGCAGTACCGCCACTACCACCCCCCTGCAACTGAGCAACCAAAACCAAAGCCAAAACCACCACCCTGCGCCGCAGTCGAACACCACCACTACTACTGCTATTACCCCAAGTAGCGCCGCCACAACTCCCAACTCCCTAAAGCGTTCGCACCAACAGATGATGATGGCAGCCGCGATGGCCACCTCGCCGCACGCAGCCGCATCCGCGCCCCCAGCGCACGCGCACGCCGCCCTCGCCGCCTACCACAGCATTAACTCGGCCGTTTATCCGTGCTCGTAATAGACCACGCGACTTCCGTGCCGATTTCGCGAGATTTCTTCTTCTTCTCTCTTATTCTTCTCGCAACATTATTCTTCTCATTGCTTATCTTCATGATTCTACCTCTTCTTTTTGCCATCGTGTTTCGCTACTTCATCCTCTTCGTGTGGTTTATCTAGCGTCCGTTCGAATAGACGCGTAGGATGATGCGTAGGAATATCTCATAGCGCCATTTCCTTTATAGAATCGGTCGCGCTTCCGATCGATTCCGTCCGTCCTTTAAGGGATGATCGATCTCTCTCTCTCTAATAAAATCGAAAGTGACGATCTGTATGCCGTAATAGTCGAATCGCGACTAACAGTAAACTAAGTAGCTGGTGCTCTTTGACTCGCCTTCATGGCGAGATCGTACACGCGTGGGAGTCGAAACACACAAATCTATGCTAGGGCAAACGGACCTATAGTACCGTCTCACTGTATAGTAAGACGGTATCTAGCACCTGATCGATGTCGAGACGCAAGTATGCGTGGGTAGCAGCTTCTGGAGTTCTGTTAACGTCCTCGACCTTTCCAGAAAGAAAGGAGTATTCGAAGTTTGAGGTAGAATACGCTAAATCGCAGACTCTACGCGAGCAATAAAGGGTCTTGTATTGTTGGATCGGCGCTACTTGTTGGCTACTTTTAGTATATTTAATTTCTATAAGTATTTCGAATTGCGAAATACTTTCCGCGAACGGAGGATTAATTTTTTCAACACTCGACTTATTTTGTGTTCGTTCATTCTGACTTCTTTTTATTATTTTGTTGCCTATACATTAATCGCTCGAAACTGTAGAATTTATTTATTCTTATTAAATATTTTTGTTGTTAATGTTTCTCGATAAGATATTAATATTACGTATATATAAAATTATAAGGGAGAAGATAGGAAACTGGATAGAGAAATTATAATCTTATTGTCAGTAAAGTTGCATGTTGGATCCATTGTCTTCTTGGATCCGTCAGATGCCTTCTATTTTTTTGCGTTACTCCCACATACTTCTTGCGACAATTAAGCACGCGCTTCATCAATTTACGCAAGTCTTCGTTCAACCGTTCCATAGATCCGACGCGGATTCGATTACATAAGGTTTCGTTTCGTGGCGTGGTAGAAGAATGTTTCTAAATCTGTTTCGTGCCAGGGAGGCAGCGGTCGTCCGTTGACATCGGTTTCTCGAAGCGATCCGCTTTCAAAACATATTCAAAGATATTCTCGCCCGAAACCTCGTCTTGGAAACCAGTCGTAATGGGCTATTATCGGTGCGAGAGCGCCGAACGAGCTTGCGGCTGCTTCGCAGCCTTATGCAACCAATTCCACGTTTTGCTCTTCGTGCGGTTGAAACGTGGTCTAGCTGTTAGCCATATCTATCTGCTAGCCGATAGTTATCGGAAATAAAACGAAATACGCAGTTCGCGCGCGTAAACTTCTTCGAGAGCGAAACGTTTGTTTCATCTCGTGTTTCTTTTTTTCTCTTATTCTCTACAGCCTTCTCTCCTGTCTCTCCTTGAAGGTTTCTCGCGACACATGGCACGATGGACGGGACAGACGTGCGAGATATTTGTATAAAAGAGTAGGCATATATTGGAAGAGGAGAAGGAGGAAGAGGAGGGCGCGTTCGCGGTCTCGCGCGAGAAACGTCGTCAACGAAGTAGGTCGCTGGGCAGCTAGAGATAGGGTGGATAGAGAGGCGCGAGAAAATCGAGGTAGAGCGGTTTCACTGGTTCGTAAGCGTTTTCAGTTCGAATAAGGTAATCGAGCAAGAGAGAGAAAGAGAGGAGGGGACAGGAACAATACGAGTATTACTTCGCGACGTCACGTGTCAATGAGACCGCATTAGATGTATGTAGGCAACGGAGAAAAGAGACAGCCGATTAACTGAATCGTGGTGAAGGAAGGAACGAACAAGGCGCGGATAATTCGTCCTATTTTTTCTTTTTTCTTTTCTTTTTCTTTTTTTCTTTAACACCGTTACTGACCGCGATTTATATGCAGGACGCTATATAGGGATGAGAGCACGCGCGCGTCAGTAGCTAAAGGCCTTGATGCAACGCGTTGAATGATGATCGATACTATCGCGCGCGGTAGGCGTGTTTACGACAGACATTATATCGTCTACGCGGCGTCTACTTTCTTTAGGTAGCCTCTCTCGTGGGCGTAAACGCGCGTAAATGCGCTTTCTCTGAAGTCGCGGTGCCCATCTTTCTCGATCAAAGTCAGTAGTAACGAGGACGAGTTAGAAGAACCGATGATAGTCGATTAGATTTGCTGATTAATCGTGATTTGGATATACGTAATAGGATTAAGACTCATAGAATGCGTTACAGAAAGAATAAGATGAATTTTGTGTCTATTTTTAAACTGAACGGATCGGAATAACTTAGGGATCGTGTGTAAGACAGAGAGCGAATGAGAAAACGCGAGATAGCGAGTCGTAGTGTGCGTGGATCGCGTTTAGCGAAAACATTTAATTAGACTATAACGTTTAATTTATTGCGAATTTTTATTTTGAGGTTACCGACAATTGACAAAACGTAATGTGAGTTTAAGATAATGAGACAGAGACTACGAGGAAATCATTGAGCAAATGATGTAGTAAACGAATTGCAAAATCTCTTTAAGCGAACTTGCGCCGCAGGTGTGCGATCGGGATCGAGTTGAGCGAGAGTAATATAAGGGAAGATATGAATGCGACGAATCCGAGAACAAAGAGGCAATCAAGATCGTCGTGCGCAATCAGTCAGTCAGCTCTATCACTAGGTCTCGGTACTCGTAACTAGGGAGTTGTGTGAGGTACAAGTCCTGATCGGCAGGGCGCGCGAGGTCCACCCCCATCCCCCGTACTTAACCCTTGTATCTTGTATATAAAATGCAAGAAAAATGAATAATATTAAGACCCTCGAAAAAGAGAAATTGAATTCCCCTGCTGGTGTCCCGCACTATCGAAGAATGTCTTCAGGAAATTTTCTTTTTTTTATTTTTTATCTTTTAATATTGATGTTCATCAATGTACGTAAATGTGTATATAACTAACCCGTTGTTATATGTCTGTCGCAGACGAACTGGGTGTAACATATACACATACAGATCTATACACATACACGCGTGCGTGATGTGTCATTTTCGCTAAATGAAGACATTGCGTGTACTCGTGTATGTCGTTATAACAAAACGTACATGAAACCACATATATTCGCACATATACCGTGAAAACGACATGTGTACGAATACATGTCTTGAAACTTCACTTGGGAACAAATTCAAGATTACATTTTTGACGCTACACGACAGGTACGTAAAAATGAAAACCGTATGCGGGGCACCAAGTTGAAGGGATGACTTTTAAGTCCGAATATCGATTAAATGTGATGGCGATCTTCTTATTAAGATCGCTGTTGCAAGCAAATGCAAGGGTGTACGGAAATGGGAAGATGGGCTTCGGCACCGGTCGATTGGAACCCTAGTTACGAGTGCCGAGCCTAGGGCCGAGAGGATTGTGAGCCTCTTGGCTTTCATTAGGTATTGTTTAGAAAGAAAGAAAAGAAACGAAAAAGAAAACAATAAAGACTGGAGTTATATGAGAGGAACATCGAAGCATGTTTTTTCGTATTTTTACATCATGAAAAAGTAATGAAATAATTTTACAAGGATCGATTATTTCTGCGCGGAAACTTTTACATCCGATACGGAAATCGAATGATATTGACTTTTAAATTTATAAGTCAATTATTATACGAACTGATAATGCAAGCCGATAATTTTATATTGTTGTATAAATCAAGAATTTTTATGATTTATAATCGATATTTGTCAGAAAAATCGTATTTTTATCTTTTTATTGTAAATACTGCGCTTAAATGATTGATTCATGACGAATAATTTCATTGCGCGTGCAGGATTTTCGAATGTTACCGAAATAGAACAGAAAACTCGTTGTGGTAGCGCGAGTTGCATATGGAGCAGATAAATTTCGTGTTGACGAGAGAATAAAATTAAAAAATGCAGAAAATAACGTGAATACTTAGTGCCATAGGTTGCAGTGTGTGCGCGCGTTTGCACCGAGACTGTGTACTTAACTAAATACTAATCAAAAAAGATCAATTTAGCGTGTAACTCGAACATGGAATATTTGATATTTTTAGTGCTCAAGCATAGACACTGTTACCACATAATCAAAACGAAAAATATGTTCTTCCTTTTTATTATTCTGTTCAGTTTACGCTTTTTGTTTTATATTGGTAAATGGTGTGGTCGCGAAAATAATGTGATGTTTTATCGCGTTTGAAATTTTATAATATTTTTTACGTCATGCGTTTTGTTTCTGCGCATATTTTTCGCGATTTTGTGAGAAACTTATCCGATGAAAAGTACTCATGGGATAGTCGGTTCTTGCACGACGTTCGACGATTATTTTCATCGTGGCGCGAGATTGCGAGTTACGGAGAGCAAAGAAGAAGGGAGCAGATTAGTTTTATCAGTATTGCATAACGCAACATGGTATCCCCTTTTTCGATCTCGCACAGCAAAACCGCGGATGTATATGTTTGTTAATGACGCCGCGTGATATAGTTACGTTTTTGTTTCGTATTGTTTCTGTAATTTGTTACAATGTTTACGGAAATGCGTGCACGGTACACAGATGGAGACGGTGTAAGAGACACAAAATGCAGACTATAGAACGCGGAATATATTAAAGTTCTCAATTTATGCGATACGTTTAAACGTCACTACGCAGCACGTGAACGCCGACACCGCTGTGTTTAACGTAGCACATGCATTTAACGCGCGGAAGAGAGATCACTTCCAAAAGACATTGTGCATGTATGTGTGTTTACAATTTACAACTTGTTTAGACTTAAGAGAATAAAAAAATCGGAACTCAGCCGAACATTGTATACGATTAGCATTATATATAGTGATAATATATATATATATACATATATATATATATATATATATTATGTATTACTGATAACATGATACTTGTTTAAACTATTGTCTCAATCAACGTATTTTCATTATAAATAAATGTTAGCCTTGTTGAGTTAAAACAAAAAGATTCGATGCATTTTTTTTTATTTGGGCGTTTTTCGCTCTCGATTTTCTCGTATTCGTCGAACCAATAAGCTCCTTGATCCTTTTGCACACCCTCGTGCCTTATCGTAAAAATAATCGTATTAATTGCGTACATCTAAATGCAAACGTCACGAGAAAAAAATCGCGAAGTCTCCGTAGCGTAAAAGCGCCTTACAAATGGCGTTTCTCGCGTTATACGCGAATATATACGTATATATATATATATGTGAACAGAAACATGTATGCATATGTACGAGTGTATCCGCATACCGACAAAAGCGATTCCCACGAACCGCGACAAAGAGATGGTACCTACGTTTCTCAAAGTACGCGCGCGATGCGTACGCGTTCGCGCACATGCACGTACGCATATATGACGCACTCCTCAACACATCGCTCACGGGTAATGTGATAAGTGTAACGACTAGGCCGACCAATTGCAGCACGCCGTATTCCTCTCCTTAGAACCGCCCATTTGTGTGCGCGCAAATGCCGCCACCGTCTTTATCGTCATCGTCGTCCTCATCGTCTTCGTTCGAGTCTCGTGCGACGTGCAACGTCGACCGGTGCACGCTCGTTCTTGCGTATGTAAAATATGTATGCCTGTGTGTGTGTGTGTGTGTGTGTGCTTGCGCATACACACGTGACGCAGCAGGCGGGGGAGGATAGGTCGACACGGTGACACACCAGTGTGCGTTCGCAGTTAGCTATACTTGTTATAATCTTGTCTCTCGCGGAAAATTACTGGATATGACTCGCGTGATAGCTACATTTTCATTGAATTAATGAATTTTTGACTTAAATATAGTAGGTTTAAAGACCAATGATAGGTAGGTTTAAATGATATGAAGACGCATTATTCATTATCGTACTTATCCGTGCGGCATATTTGGGCTTTAATTGTGCAATTCCCGGAGGTATTGCCAAATGTCGGTGAGGGAACGAAAAGAGAGCCAGTCGCGGTCCCATAAATCTCGGTTAACCCTCGGCTAATAAATATTTAACCCTTTAAATTTGCAACAACCCTCGCAGCGTGTAGCCATTTGCATAAGGCTTCTATTTCATTTACACATCGCATAATTGAATATTTAAATTCAATTGCCGACCGTTACGCGCTCGCAGTTCCGAGCCGCAAAACTGCAGTAAAACTTGTAACGGGGCCACTTTCCCTCCCCGAGAGGCCACCCCCGTGTCGCGCCGGCACATCTCTTACGGTGCTCTTGTCGTCTCCTCCGAGTCTCCGTTGACTGCGATCAACCCTTGGGAAGTGCTTCAAGAATATTTCGTCGGCTACTACCAGGGTTTGAAAAACGCGGGTTTTATAAGTTTTTATTTTTTATAGTTTATTAATGATTAACAAAATTTATTATTGATAATGAATTTAAGAGCATTGGATCCAATTTCATTGGATTTTATTGGTGAAATTTTACAAATAGGTTTTTTAAAGTGGGTCCAACCCAAATTACAGGGTACACGAAATAATGAGGCTCCCGTTCTAGGACGTACATCAGAAATCGGGGCATCTCGCGACTATAAATCACGCGGAACACGGCCGCCGAACCGCTCCGTAAAACGGCCAATTGACGTGTTTCAGCTTATACGAACGATGCGCGTGGCACGAGCTGTTATACGGCCACAGCTATAATGATATAGAGGGAAACAAATACACGGATAGATTAACGATAAAATATAAAAATATAAAAATAAGACGTAAGAATGAAGAGAAATACTATAATACTGTAATATGATAGTATAAGTTCATTACGTACATATTTTCATATGTACTATTATTTCATACCTATTTTATATATGTGATCTTGAGGTAGTTTTTTTATTAAATTTGCATATATATTGCCAAGTTAAGTGAAAAATTTACGTAAAAACAGTATAACGTATTGTCACCGCGAAAAAAAAAAAACGGAAAGTATCGTTGAGTCGGGGACAACTCGTTGAAACGTGGTTATCTCTCGAGTTAACCATATGGTAATGATATTCTGTCCGACTTTGCGATGTATCACAAAAACGATATCGCGCGTGATACGGAAAACTGAACACGCTACTTCGAAATGTAACGTCAATATTATTCGAGATTGAGAATCCTAATGACAGTAGTAAACTATCGATACATTCTCTTTTGATATTTCGATTTAGCAGTTTGACTTTTTGCTTGATGCTTGAATATTACTAACATTTTCTTACTAATATAACTTCAGCATAGATTATGTATTATCATGAAATATATTCAATAGCATTCTCATATTTTTCTTAGGAAAATATAAATTATTGATGTCATTAATTCTCGAAAATGACAAAATATTTAAAATTGTTTTTTTTATATTTATGTTTTATATCCCGTTATAATATAATGTTTAATTCAGTCCCCCAAGTCTGCTGTTTTTCTTAAGCATATTAAATTAATTATTATACGATTTCTCTTTTCCTCTCTCTCTCTCTCTCTCTCTCTTTCATCTCTCAATCCTTTCCGAGCGGCTTCGGTCCAGCCAAACAAGAGAGCCGATCGCGTTTATTCGCGAGGGAGCGAGCGCCTTTGAGCCCCGAGAAAAAGAGAAGAAATCAACATCTCGGCACTGCACTCTCGTCCTTTTCTCTTCCCTTTCTCTCTTCCACTGTTCTCAACAGCGAAAGACTCGGAGCCGAGGAGAGACGCATTCCGCGGCATGCGTCGATGTCATACCATCGTTGTCTTTTCTGATATCGCGTCGCTGAGAACAAACCCGATCTCGTTCTTTCCGTTCGTCCGGTTCGCATGCAAACTTGTCGAGCCTTCGAAGTCTCACGAGACGGCCGAAACGTATCTTCTGACGCGCCGGTATGCGATTGGCTCGTAGGTACGATTGCGAGAACGGACACGGGAAAAGAGAGGTAGAGCAAGGCGCGAAGAAAACTATTTGCCGAAGATTTTTGCCGCGTGCGACACAACGATAGATATACGATCTCGTGAAGAGCGATTCTACGTGAGCTGCGTACAGAGATGGATCTCTCGCGTGCTTGATTGCCACTGTGATCGCACAAACATTATCGTTATTGCGGAGGGATCGCGTCGTTGCCTTCATTGCTTCTCGCGAACGCAATCGTTCTCGCTTTTTATCACGATAAATTGACGCAGGGTTTGAAAAAAACCCGGGTTTTTTTAAAAGTCGCAGAGAATTTTGCTCGGCGATCCGTCAAGCTTCGAGAGGCACTAACCGATCGCATTCTCCACGCGGAACAATAGAGGCGGCCCTCTTCGAGCTGCCGATTCCGTCGGCAACTCTTGAATACGCGATAACCTTGACGATCGAGCGTTTATAATAAGATATAACGATCGAAACGAAGGCAACCTCGATATAGCGCGAATCTGCCGGAGATGGTGCGCGGAAAAACTGCCCCCGACGACATTAATTCGGCCCGCGGACTTGGCAAATTAGCATCGTCACCCTGTAATCGCGAACGCGCGCACGATAAATTTGCAAGTATATTACGCCTTCGCCGATATGAATATTAAATGCGCCCTCGGAATAGAATTAAAGAGCATTTTTGCTTCCCGGAATTTGAATGCCAAATACACGGTAATGATATGTTATGCGCAAAGCGTCCTCGCGCGATGCATTATTAATACCGAGAATCTCTCTTTTCTCTTTCTCTATGCCAAGCTCCTACTTTTCCGGTCCTCAATTTTCCGGACGGTCATCAGCCGCGCGCATTGTCCATCTCGGTGAATCGCGAGCACCCGTGCGCATCCCGTAATCCCGTAGGAAAACTCATTCGATCTGATAACCCCGAAGAATTTGACGTGGGGCTTCATCCCCTTGCGCCTGTCCTCCTCTTTCCATCGGAGTTAATCCGAGCCATATACGCGAGCGATTACCGTTAATTATATTTTCCTGGTGGATTCTCTCTTTCTCTCTCGCACATAAACGCACGAACGTGCATTTGTGCGCGTCCACTCGGCATCTCCCCTGGGTTTTCACACAGAAACACACGTGCCGCGTCGCGCGCGCTTAGGAATCGCGGCGTGGGTGTGCACGCGCGTGTTTTCGTAGATGACGAAGAAGGGAACTAGGGGCCTGGTCTGTGGGAAGGGCGCGGGCGAGCAGCTACCCTCCCTTTGCTCGGCAGCGTTCCTCCCTTAGCGTTAATACGGGCTACATCGGGCGAAGGGCAGGATTAAATTGGCACCAATTACCAGCAAAACACCCTCCACGCACTTTCTCTCCCCTGTCTCTTCCCGTGTCCGCCCGCTCTTGTTCCTCGCACCAGAAACGCTCCCACCCTCTTGACGCCCGCTCACCCCAGAGAAAAGAGAAGTCCGCCCCTCAGAGCCACAACGATATTATATTATGAAAATATCAGGGTTTGAAAAAACTCGTTTTTTTTTTAAAAAGTCCAGCCCAGTGAGTTTTTTGGAGTTTTATGTTTCTCTCGTTGCGTCTTCGCATTAAATGCGAAATATTACACATAAATTATATATCGTGATAATATTTATTTTCTGGAGATATTATTCAAGAATAAAAAGAATGTTCCAGATCGTAACATTGTCGTACTAATAAGTGCGAACAAACTTTGCATTTTTCTTGCGTTTTATTTTTATTTTTCATCAAAGTTGTTCGTAAATTTATGCGCGTTATTACTCCGTGGCATGTGTCGCGGGAATGTTGTGTGGGTGCGGGCGCGAAATTATCGCGGTAAATACGCGCGTCGCTGGGTCTGACGATGGCGATGGCGAGGGGGTATATCCTTGACTGAAGGTAATCGAGCTCGCGCGTATAAATCCTATTAGAGGATTAGAGGGACGGCTGCGGGAGCGCGTGTGCGCGAACATATACGCGTGCTTGCGTATCCCCATGCAAATATACAGCAGGCCCCCAAGTACCCTTTCGTGGGTGCCGCGTCGTAAAGAGGAAAGGGTAGGCGCAACGGCGTGTGCGGGGTAAAACGGGATATCGGATCCACCAATGTGGAGGAGAGTTTCGTGGTCGTATGCGCGCGTAAGGAACGCCTCGACGGCGACGACGTGGCACAACCGGATGCATTCTGGTAAATCGAGCGCGGAGAACGATCCTCCGATTTCGACCTCTTTCGACTTTCTGCGAGAAGCGGCGGAGAACCGGCACTCGATTTGCGAGCAATAAAACGACGATAGTTGACGGCCGTACGCGCCGCGCCACGCCGCACCGATCGTTTCGTCCCGCGAACTTCGCCCAAGAGCAAAGTGTCTGTCCGCGATCGTTTTCGTTTCTATTAGGCTCGTAATAGTTTCAGCGAGACATAAACTCGGCGCGCGCGCATATATAGCCGCGGGTCTGAATCCGAAATTGTTCGAGTTCGCATTCATCGGCTTCTCTCGCGGTTGAAACGATATTTTTACACATTGTAATAACATGTTATTCTTCGAGTCCGGTTTGAAAGTAGACACATGTGCATCGTATTTTTTTAATCTCGTATTTTTTTATTTGACTAACAAGACTAGCTATAACAACTTTTTTTTCTTTATTCTCAGTAAAATTTTTGTCACGTAACATTTCTATACTTTATCTTAGACGTTACCATTTTTGTCAGATCTATTTAGATGCGCGACAAGATTGTTTGTGGATTTCACTTGCGTTAAATTTAACATAGTATATGAGCTACGAATTTATACTTCCCAAAAGACGTTTTATCCATTCTATAACATTTCTTTGATGTCAGACGATACTTTATCTTGATAGGTTCCATTGAAATTGTTCAAAGTTTACCAATACTATTTTATCCAACAAACACGTTGATATCTACTCGACTGGCGTCTCGTGGCTCGCTGATCAATAGGATTCTTAACGATCGAATTATCCACGCGATTCGCGCGTTTCGAGAGCTCGCGATGTTAAATACTGACTCTTGGCCTCTGCGTAGCGCTGTCTTGTCGTACCGCGTCACTGTCTTTGATTGTCTTTTCACGCGCGGAGTCGAGTTCCGAGCGACACATGTCAATGATGGAGATCTTGAATAGTACCATTGCTCCATTTACATTACGCTAGAACAAAATTTCCCAAAATATAAGTCAATGTGCGCGAATAGTGTAGACAACTATACAATTATTTTAATATTATGCAAAAGCATTCGAGCGAGTTCCAATTAGTAAATTAATTTGCGTCCATGCAGATAACACGAAAGACACAGTCGCGTTTCGATGATTTATTACGCTAACTTAATGCCTCTTTTCATCCAGTCTGGAACGTACCATCTCAAACATTTATGTAAAATTACTACAAAATTCATATTCTGTCTGATTCCATTTGCGTCATGATGCCAAGATGGAACTTGAGCCAATTTTCCGTCGTGGATGAATATAAATCTTCATGGGACTAATACTACACTAACTTTGGCGCATCGAAGATACTTGAATCCGCCGCGGGTAGTGCGGCATTATAATAATGTGATCATCGTAAACGAGAAAAATTGCTATAAAATTGCGCGCGATCGAACCGGACGAGTGAGAGGGCCGACAGTGAGGCATCGCGAAGAGGTCTCGAGAGCGCGCGGCGGCCAATGGCTGCCGCCACATCAGCTGCCATTTCGATGGAAATGCGATGGATGTCCGCTATTTTGTATGATAAAATATCGCCGCAAAAAACGTCTGGGTAAACCAGACCAGCCTCCGTATCCCGCGGGCGTAGCCGTTCGAAAAGAGAGCGAAGACCTATTGAAAAATCCATGTACGTTGCACCGAAAACCAGAAAAATCCTCTCTCGTCGACATTGCGACGCGAGGAAAAAGGAAACACGAACGTTTCCAAGAATCTCGTGAAACACAGCGACAACCAGTCAAAAGTGAAAGATTCCGCGACGAAACGAACTCATAACTCTTTCGTTCGCGTCGCCGATGAAAAGCCCACGGTCTCGGAATTTCCCTCGACAGATGTCTCACTTTCACCGTTTGCATGGCTATACTATAATTCCACGCTGCGCTGGCTGACCGGCTGGTAGAGTATCGGCGCACATTGTTATTTCGTTTCGCCAGTTTCGGAAAGAAGGGGAGGTATTGCAATGAACGGAAAAAAGAGGAAAAAACAAGGAATGAAACTACCATTCCAAAGCAAACAACTGCGAATGAGGTAAAGCGTCCATCGCCGTTCGGCCGTTGGACAGCAAAATGACTCCACTTACGTGTAGAGTCGATTCGCGTCGTAGTCTCGACGAATGCGCCGTAGATGTCGAGCTTTCACCGCAATTACGGAAAATTGCCCCCGCAGTCATAACAGTCGTTTTTCAGGTGTTAAAGGCAATTTATCGGGCGCGGTAATCTCTCACAATAAGACCGATCGCGAGAATTTTCAATCGGCCGTACACTATAGTTTTAAGTAGAAAATTGCTTTTTTGCATCAGCAACATGTGATTGTCACGCCAAGTTTTTAAACGAGAAAAGTATAACAAGACTCGGCATAATATTTCCAGAATCGCGCTACGTATATTCAAAACTGATCAAAGATAAAATAATTAAATATAATTTTGGAATCCAAGTAATATTTTCTAATATAAAATTTACAGTTTTAGTGCATAATCTTGGTAAATGTAACATGCTTACTGTTGCAATATGCACTTTCAATAAAAAAACTTACATTTACAATCTCTACTGTATTTAGTCATATTCTTCTAATGATATTTTACTTCAATCTCGCGAAATTCCTGGCCCCGATAAGGATCACCGCAATCCAAACTTCATAATCTCCACACGACCGCGGATGTGTCACGCGAGAGGAGTGAGCTATCGAGAAAGGAAAATCGTCGCCCGTGTCGGAGATGGAACGCCCATTGTTGTCGGAGATAAGCGAACGCTTCACCACCCGTTCGCCTCTCGCTCTGTCTCTCTCATTCTCCTTCGTATTTCGTGATAGTCGAGGAATGACCACCCAAGCGAGATCTCGCGCCTATTCGTGAATGACAAATGCGTCTTCGCCCGGTATATCGAGCGCACGTCTCAGTACCGTTCGACAGAACATAAATGCTTCGTGGGAGCATGAACGCGAGGCGACGCACGACGTGTTCGTCTTACGAAGGATCGGCGATGCGAGCGAGATGCGAAAATCTAACGGCACATGTTGACGACTACTAAATGTGATAAAACTAGAAAAACTAGTTATATTGTTAAATATAAACCGATTATTTATAGACCATAGCGCGTGAACGTTGTACATGTGAGAGAGAGAGAGAGAGAGAGAGAGAGAGAGAGAGAGAGAGAGAGAGAAGCGAAGCAAAGAAACTGGAAGAACGAAGAAGAGGAGAAAGGTTTCGTTGTCATTGAAGGAAAGAAGAGAAAGGATACGTTGTGTCGTTTCGGGGCAGACAGCCGTGCTCGCCCACACACAAAGTCGACAAGAAAGAAAAAGATCGGGCCGTGAAGCGGCTGTGGTTCACACCGCACCGAATGACTGATCCTCTCAGCGGCGCATCTTTCAATATGCACATGCACGAACGAACGAACGTTGATTATCATCGCTCGTGCAAAGCGCCACGACGCTGAGCTCTCTCCCTTTCTTTCTCTTTTACTCTTGTTCTCTATTTTTCCTGGTATACGTAGGGCATTGTCCGGTAACGTTATGTGTAATCGTCTAGCCGAGTCTATCAAAGTGCCTAGCGATCGATTTTATCCGCGTAGGTAAATTTGCCGGCGGCGGTCATTAATGTCGAGTTGGTATACAGCATATTGAAAGTTATTCGCTTTCTCACAGGTACTATAGAAGAAAAAGAAATGACTCTCGTATTATTTAATGTTTACATTTTCAATTTAAGCAATAATTTCCTAATTTCATTTCTCTGTTTTCAAGAAAGATATAATTTCCATTTGCATAATTTTCTTGTTAAACAAGATATTACTTTTCAAAAATTAATTTAATTGACTCATATTATTAGAAGCAAGATTCATTCCCTGTAAACGAAACTAGAATAATTCTTGTCCTATACAGAGACTCGGCTTCATCTGATGGAAGTGTCATCGCAATATTTTTAAAGTGGGTCCAACCCAATAAAATCCGGTGAGTTTTATTAGGTTGGGTCCATCTTGTCAAATTCTGATGGGAATAAGCGAGTATTCTTCGACGACGTTTGGTCGCACCTGAAAGCACGTGGGTGAGGTCGGTACTCTCGTTTGCCATCCCGGAAGATGTAAATAATCATCGCGCGTAGACGTTATGCGCGTCACTGCTTATTCAGAAAATCTTAAATCTTCCTTGGAACGAGTTTATCGTTTCAGACTGGCCGTATCTCGAGGCAAAACGAAAGATCATCATACTGTCAAATACGATAATTTCTTCTGTGTAGAAGTAATTACGACACACAGTGATTCTTGTATTTCTCCTTCGAAATGGAAATCCGAGATCATTTTTCAACATACTGGAAAATTTACTTGTACAGGAGCAAAAAATTATTGTAAGCTTCTCCTTCAATCAGAGACGGCTCGTGGTCGAGGCTTACGCAGAATATTCTCGCGCAGAGATCATTCTCTTTCTTTCTCTTTTTTTTTTGCTTCTCGCGTCGGTAAATATTTTTAGAAGCGATTCGTCGGGTGACGCGCCACGTGTCGGAGCTCCTCCGCCGCGCCTAAGCTCGTGGTGAATGTCCTCCGCTTCCTCCTGCTCCACCTCTTCCTCCTTCTCCTCGTCCTCCTCGTGATGTCCCTCTCACGGTGACGATCTCTTCTACATGCTCGAGACGGCATCTGGCGTCGAAGCACGTATGGCCGTTAGCACTTTCACGAAAGGGATTACCATTGTCACGTTATTCATGCTAACGATGATCGGTCGAGATCGGCCGCAACGATAATCGCCATGTCACTAAAATCGAGGAGGCGGTCATTGTGAGCGACATACTGACAGCATAATAAATTATCCTCTCCCTTCCCTCCTCCTGCACTTTTCGAGCCCACAACTTCTATACTCCTTCGTCCGGGAACGGATGTGTATATGCACATCGTAATGCGATATATAGCGTTTAGCTTGCCGATGATCTCGATGACAGCTCGCGAATCGCGCGATGTCACACTTTGGTTTCAGAAACTTATGACGTTTAAATAGGTAGTATTTTTCCACGGAAGAGAATAATGCAAAACATTGCTTAGATAAATTCTTCATTTCTTTAAAATAGTAACTTAAAATTAAAATTGTTTCTACGCGACGATCTAGTCCTGAAGCCATCGTCTTTTATTCTTTTCCCTTCCTTTCTCTCTGCCTTTGCTTTTCCTCGCCTTCGCGTTTCCGTGCTCATCGTTCTTGCGCTTAAGAGTAGTCAAGAATAGATGCAACAACGCCTTTGGCAGTAGAGTTGTTGTTATATCGACGCCTCGTTTGGCTCAGTCGCGTTACTATGACAAACGGCACTCGTAGATTTGCGGGCCGCTTCTGCCGAGACGTCGCGGCCGTTGAGTCGCCGTAGGTGTTGGAGGGCCGCTTATTAACCTGGATTTTGATGGAAGACTTTCCCACCGCGCGTCTTACAGTCGGAAGATAACTCAAACTGAGGAAGTCTCTTCCATCTTTCGTTCCATATCACTTTTATCGCACTTAAATCTTGTTCTTCGCAAATGATGCGAGTGAACGCGGAATACTCATTGATTAATCGACGTCGGCGATACAGATTTGTCGCATATAACTCAGTGGCGTGTGTCCGCCGCAACCGCGTGCGAAATTAATTCCGCGCTTAACACATGTCCCGTTTTCAGAAGCCATTCGTCTCATTTAGCGTCCGTTTCTCCGTTCACGCGCGCGATCCAAAAGGATGGTACCACGCGATTAGTTTCAGCGCTTGTGCAACAAAGTGCGGTCGTATTCTTGGATCCATATTCGTATCCGCGCGATTTGACGCCAACTGAAGCTTACTTGATTTTCAGCTTATGATCACGTTGATCGCAAGTTTGAAAAACCGGCAAAAATCTGGAAGATAATAAAAACTCTCTGGAATTTTGTACTATGATAATGAAATGAAGAATTAGTCTAACAATATTTATTTATGCTTTATCGTTAATAAATGCATATGCAACGACTATCTCGCCACAATATCTCGATTCTATATCCTGTGTCGCAGGAATAATATAAGTCGTTGGCGTTTGATCTTGCGGCGCAAAGCGAGACCGCGCTTTTAATTCCGGCTCATTAATCGCGCGCGTGCTCCGGTTGTTCCTGCTCGAAGATCGTTGACATCACCGCGACACGACGGTGGACTCGAAGAAACGAACGCTTTCGGCTCTTTGCGGCGTTAAAATTAAATTTGTTTCGTATCGAAATTACTAAATATCTCTCGTGTGGGAATGTAACATATCAAAAAATTAGAATTCAGATTCCAAGTTAATGAATTAATTTCGGCAATCGCGCGTGAAAAGGCTTTAGTCGAGTCAGTAATCTTCCTGCGGCTGTATTCTCACTCGGCCTAATCGCTTCTCCTACCACATCGTCGATAGAAATGATCGTGCCCGATGACTTTACGGGCGTCGATGCTCGTTCCCTTGATTTACGGCCCCCCTAACCTTCGCCGTGTTACCTACATTGTTTCCCCTCGGTGAGGGTTTCTCTTTACACGCGCTGCTTGCGCTACCTCGACCGGGGCTTACCGGGGAGCGACCTCGACCTCGGTAAGCCACGTAACGGAGTATCCTCCGTCTTCCGAAGGTTCGACTCGCTGTAAACCATCGAGCCAGCAAACCAGAACCCATGCTCGCGCCGTGTAATCGATGTTCCATTCGAGTTCTGTAGATATACTTAGATCTCATAGAAAGAGAAACCCTCGTGAAGGATGTTGGAATACTTATCTAACGATGTCTAAAGCAAAACATAATGTTGCAATGCAAAGTCATGCGATTACTAGATTATTATCGATAACACTGTTGTAATGGCATGTACATATTGGATGCATTGAGCAAGTACGGTACTTCTAACACGAGCAAGATGAAACGTATATTCCTTTGTATTTTCATTGCTACTATCGATTTATCACGAAGAATAATCTGACAGTTCGGTTCGCGTATATATAAAAATTCTAGCAAACATCTAGAAAGCTATACGTAAATTAGAATATTTACCGTGAAATAAAATTAGAACATACACGAGCTACACACCACCGTACAATCCTATTCACAGGAAATTCCTCTCTCGCTTTAATCCTTCTTTCATTCTAAACTTCTGAGCACAGCTGCGCCCGCATGTAAGATCGAAGGGTGCATCAAGCTGAGAGTGAGCGTGCCTACGCGTCGTTCCCGATTCGATTTTTTCGTCGGTTATAAATATCGAAACCAGAATCAAACGAGATAAGAATTTATTTATTTATTTTGAAAGATGAAAGAATATCTCGCCGCTATATACATTATCAATTTATTGTGTTCATTTTTAAATTAAGCCATTTTTACATAAATCAAAATTTAAAAAAAAAAGGAAAATCTATATTCAAAATAAGAGATAAACGTTTTTAAAAATATCAACATATACACTTAGTTTTCTCAAATCGATTTTATTTGGAACTTGAAACTACTTTGCCGCCGAATTACCGGACACGGATGCAATCAACCGATCATCGTACAGTCAACGGAAACCACGTCCGCCAATATTTTTGAACGATGCGTTCGCGCGTCCGTCACATAGTAACTACCGGTTGGCTGGTCCGACAGGGCCGGCGAGTTGTTTTGCAGCGCGCCGGAATAGATATCGGTGGTAGCTGGCGCGGAGACAGGGAAGTGCCACTATTTCTGACGAACGCGAAAGAGCGTCCCTCCACCCCTCGCCGTCGTCGTCGTCGTCGTCGTCGTCGACGTCGTCGTCGTCGTCGTCGTTGCCGTCGTTGTGCTGCTACGTCGTCGTCACACTCTCTTGTCCCCTTGTACGCCTCTACTATCCAAGGTGTGCCTAGACGCGAGGGTAAACGGGGTGCACTGCGCGTTTAATAGAAGGCAGACGCCGAGAGAAGCGGCCAGGAATAACCGTCAAGATGCAGAGTTTGAAAAAACTCGTGTTTTTTTTTTTAAGCCCAGCCCATTGAATTTTTTATATATTTTTTAGTTTACTAATGATTAACAAAATTTTTTATTAATAATGAATTTAAGGGTTTTTATTAGGTTGGGCCTATCTTGTTAAATCCTGTCAAGATGTCACACTTCCATATAGACATCGTGCCGAACGGTTCCACTCGATAATCCACGCGGTTCACTCGTTCGTTGTTAGTAGGCTCGTCGTAGCACGGCTGTAAGTATGTTAATGACTCGTAGGCGACGGGCTAAGATCTAGACATCTCCGTTGCTTTTAAGCTCACCGTATTTCCACCGCGAGCCTCTTCGGCGCTTTGGCGTCGGCTGCCAGCAAATAGTTTAGCATCAATCCCGCGACGTCTTATTATAACGTTATTAAAATAACCAGCTCTCGGCTCTCGCGAAAATCTCCTCGCGTCCGTCGACACTCGCGCAACTAACTCCAAAGACTGTCGTTTATTAATATTTTTGATTATGAAAAATTACGAGAATAAAAAATTATTTGTATAATCATTTTCAAGTTATATATAGAAATCTGTTTTTTACGTCGGTAAACATAAGCACATAGTTTTCTAATAATTTTAACATTTTCGGTTTCATGCTTTTTTTTATTACGTTTTCTGTACTTTTAAACTTTATGAATATTTTGGGAATTTTCAAGTAAAATATAACATATTTTTCCCAAAAATTTAATACACGAGGAGTCTGTGTATTTACGCAGATACAAAGGGTCATCGATAAACCATGATATTGAAGACATTGTAGTGGCAAGATTGCGGCTTCCATGGAACTCTGTTGTCATTATGAGGAATAAATATGCTTCGATGCGAAGCACCCCGCTGTTACTTCAGAAATCCCTCTTTTTCATTTCTAGCGCACCCTCGTTGCCGGGGTTTTTCCGTTGAA
This sequence comes from Wasmannia auropunctata, assembly GCF_000956235.1. Classification (NCBI taxonomy): domain Eukaryota; kingdom Metazoa; phylum Arthropoda; class Insecta; order Hymenoptera; family Formicidae; genus Wasmannia; species Wasmannia auropunctata. Next base: position 1,131,703 of record NW_012026837.1, on the reverse strand, counting down.
AAATATTGCAAATTTCCTGGCCCTTTGCGAGACCCTCTAGAAAACTCGATCAGCTGTGAAAAGATATCTCCTCTTTCACTCATAATGTAAACGTATATTTGTGACTTTATCGATACGTCACGTATCGTTGCCTCGTATCTTGTTTACCGGCAACAATTATGTCTGCGAATGATGAGTGACACTTTTATCTCCCATCCTATCTCAAATACGATTTCATCGTGCTTTTTATCGGTATGTAAAAACGCAATCCTTATTAATTATTTATTATATTAATTAAATATAAAGATGGTCACACTGATTGCAATTGCTTTTGCTTCTTTACCATGTTATACAAAGCCTACGTTTTATAGACTTTATTAATTTTATTTAATCAACAACAACGAATTTGCGCACACGCGTGAATATACAGCATGGTTAAGGCGTAATGAATGAAGTTACAGATAAACAAATAACGATCTTCAGTCGCTTCTTCGCTAAATCCCAGTCTGTATTATATGACTTGTTCTTCCTTCGAAACTTTGCTAGGGCCTTGTATCGAGACAAAAGCGTCGTTTCGCGAAAGTCTGCTCGGCTCCACGACCCTTCCCTTCAGCCTCGCAAATCGTTTATCCTGCTTGTACAGTGCCTTCTACACGGTGGATATTGTATTACAGAGTTGAATATTTAATGAGGCCGGCGACACTTGGCACGAGGGGTAAAAAGTTCGTGGTCCCTCCGCTCCCCCGAGATATATCCTACCAGCCCCCTAATTCTTTTCGCCTCGATTTTCGCGATAGGCGAGGGACGAATTTTTTACGAGAATACACCGCGATAGGCGATACGATATTCCTCCTGTCTTCCATCGCATGTCACCAGCTTTAGGTTAGAAGTTAAGCACGTTCCAGGACGGCTGGCAAGTCACGAAATTCCAATGAATTATTGAGCGGTCTCTTAAATAATCGGCTCTTCGAATATTACACTTGTTTCGCGTTATCATACAGATTATGGTAAAGATTTCGATTTCCCATTTCCTCCTCGTGGCAGAGAAACGTTACAAATCAGTGAGTCGTAGCAAGAGAATTTACAACTATAAGAATTTTTAAACGAAAAATCTATGCCGAATTAGAATACCGAAACCTAAAATAACATCTTCAATTTACTTTGCGATAAGCACTCGATCGCAAAAAGTACTATTTTCTCCTTAAAATAAATGCTTGGAATTTGAGAGATACCAAACATTTATACCTAATTTTCTGATAAATTTAATAAAGATTACACGTTATTGGTATCATTACCGCATTAATATTATTATTACTAGTGAGATATATAAATTCGTCGAGGTATCGGGGGTCCGATTATCGCGGCTCGTGCGGGCGCGCGCGTAAATCGAGCTTCGCGAGGCTAGGCTGCCGCCGCGACGTGTTTAGGAACATCGTAGATAAGACACGTGCGATTCGGCGACGTGTACGTACGTAAACGCGGGCATGCTCTAATCGCGCGAGGGCGAACAGTACACGTACTGGACCCGTCGAGCGTCGCACGTGCGTGTATGTGTGGCGTACACGCACGATCTCGCCACCACTCTCTGTCCCTCCCGTGTTCTGCACCGACGGCGATAACGAAATGCAGTATTCGCACGAACCTAATCCGGAGGTCCGCGGGTCCTGCGCTTTCGCTTCGAAATTTATCTCGCGGCGACCGCAGATAAGAACCGACCGGCCGTGGTTTATCCTGGCGCAGTTAATAGTGATCTCGCTAAGCTCTCGAACGAAAGGCAGGTTTGGTAACGTTCCCTTCGCCGCTTTCTTCGTCCCACCGCAACCGCGAAGGGATAAGCGTGAATTTCGATTAATTGAAGTGACAACGAACTATTATAATCTCACTTGTTATACGCGGTCCACTACTTTAGGAAATAATCGTAGACGATTCCATTTTTTTTCATTGTAACAATCTCGTCGTACTATCGTGTTAAATAAAAAAAGAATAGACGATTATTCATCATAGAGCAAATATAAATTATTAGTTAGCTTAAAAAAATAATACAACTATTGATTCTATTACAAATTTATATAAAAACAATTTTCGCTTTCAAGGATCCCTTTTTGACATCGTTGAAATTGTCGGTATCAAGATTATCGTACATTCATTCAAAACGCGCAATAAAAGATTTATCACACAAATTATACATTCTAAATATAAACAGGGATATCCTTTACATGGTTCATGGATTCTATATCACGTCGATTCTGGTCGAAGGAAGAAGCGGAAAGCTTAAAGGGCTTGCGAGATAGGTGAAGTTAGACAACAAGGAGGATGCACGCCCGGCTTTATCGCAGACAGCAGGATAATTAAATTTGTCGAGCTGATTTATGGCGTTGCACGTAGGGGTGACGGGGTAGAGAGATGAAACTAGGCAGACCGGAGTAAGGGGCTGATGCTGCCGCTGTTCCTCGTACCAGGTGACTCTGTAGATTTCTTCAAAGTACATGGGGATGAGAAAGAGAAGAAATGTACGGAGATTATTTATAAAATTTCATTACCTCGTTGCAGAAAATTATATAACAGCAAACGTCTTTTTGTAGCGAATACACGTGAATGCCAATATATTTTTCCTTCGCAAGTGGAAAAAAAATATTAATACAACAAATTAAGACAATGAACAAATAAATAATTTCCCACCGGGTTTTATTGGGTTAGGTCTTCCAATCTTGTCAATCTGGGATTGGCATAAGGCGACTTGACCGAACCGCTGTCTCATTGTATGCTTTAACCGCATTATAATACAATTTTCGGCAGTTGAAGCTGAACCCCGCGAATTCCGAGGTCGTAAAGAGAATAACTATGGAGGAAAAGAGAAAGATATATATATATAAAGAGAGAGAAGATTCGACGAGAGGGAATGCGCGTGCGACTATGTGCGGATACGTGCGTATACGTGACACGCGAACCTGTGTGCGTTGGTATAAAGTAAACCGGTGGCAGCCAGCACAATGCGCCGTATCAAACAAAGCTGCTGTGCTCGGAACTTGTATGGCGGTGTGGGTGGGTGCGCGAGGTGTAGTATTACTCATTCAAATGATCCTCTCCCTCTTTTTCGTCCCTCCGCGTCGCCGTCGGTCCGACGCGACCGGCCTCCGGCGCTTGCTCCTCTTCTCCTTCTCTCCTCCTCTTCCTCCCCCTATTCTCTTCCACGCTTTTAATCCGCCCTGGCATTCACATCTTCTATACTCCAGTTAAATAAAGAGTCGTACTCTAGAGCCGAGTCCTGTTGCATGTACCGGCGTGTATACGCCGACTCACAGATACCATGGAGAAACGCGCCAACCGACCCCTTTCGCCTAGATTTCATTTTGGTACCGGCGGCGGCTCGAGAGCTTCCTCCGCGCCCGCCCATTGTACCGACAACTTTTTCCCCATTATTCGAGTCACATATCGAGCCGGGGTTGATTTCGAGGTTTTTTGTTATTCGCCGACTGCGCGCGTCTACGGGGGAGATCCTGTGTTGGCGGTGCGGGTGGCAGCCGCATTCATGCCGCCCGCGATTTGGCTCAGCTCTCGCACACGTAAGAGAACGGATTTTTCGAGAGGGTTGAAAGCGCCGTTTAAACCATGTTTATTCTAATGAGACTAAATTATTTATAAACACAACAGTAACTATAGCGGAGCCAACGCTTATATAACATGTTGAGCGTGGAAATTGAAAATCTATGCAAATTGCCGTGAGTTATGCTTAATGTCACATCTTAAGTTTTTTTTATAAAAGTTAAAATATGATACACACCCTTTCGTAAGAACTGGCATAAATGTCCTACGATTTCTGCTTCTCAAACTGCTTCAAGATGAACACAAATCAAATATCAATCGCTTTTCTTATTCATGTTTTCTACGCACGTGGTTTGCTTACGTTCTATAGCGTTGGAATTATCCATTCTCCTTAATTCATATCCGTCGACTTCTGTCCGCCTCGATAAAACCGGATCGAATTTGTTACCGCGTCTCAACGTTCTGTTTGCTCATGTCCATTGGTAGTCACAACACTCAGTCGTGCGGCGATCTATCGTCCTTGGATCTTTGTTCCTTCGATGGAAACCGAGGTCACTGCGAAAAGCGGATAGCTGATTTTTCAAGGTACTAATACTATTGTGAATATTTGCGGGCCATTTGAATTTCCGGCATGCATAAGAATATACCGTTATGCATTGCCATGGAACATCAACAGTTGCCAAGGGTTGTCCAGGGATATTAGCTGCAGAAAAACGTCCAAAAATCTTTCCTGAAATGTTGGTCCTTTGTCGAGCGGAAAAATTCTCGGAAGGATTCAAAGAATAGACCGTAACGCACCCCCGCTGAGGCTCTCATTGTTCGAGTCGCAGCAGGCATCCTGTTTGTGATCAGAGCCATCCAGAACTAAACAGCTCCAGGTAAAGATCGAGCTCTTTTCCGATTGCTAAAAAGGATTTGTCGTATCTCACAGCTTGTCGAAAATTCGATTTTAACAAAAATTTTTTAGCCAACACAGTAATTACAGTGAATGTGGAAAATTTATTTTTTGTTTCTTCAACTTTGAGCGTAAAGTTTTATTTCCTTAAATAAAGTGATTCGTAAAACCGTATTTTTCAACAGCAGAATGAAAAACTTAAGAACTTTTATCGCGTGCACATCTCACGGACGGGATATTGTATGCATTTAAAAAGAGAATCGGTCTACTTTGCATTTAGGAAAAAATTTGAATCTGTTGCCAGTCGAGAGCGAATGAACGCGGGCAGGGAACGAGAAGGGGGTTGGCGAGGGCGAGAAGCGCCGGTAGACCGTAGGGGCTACGAATCTAACTCGAGCGAAGTGGCCGCGGTGGTGCGGAGCAGCTGATTCAATCATGATAATTCCTCGAATGAAATTTACCGCCATCACGCACATATCCAGTAACGTACTACGAGCCAGGCTCTTCCGAGGGTGCTTGTCTCGCTTGTCTGGTTGCGGGGATGGTTTAGGCCCCTTCCCCCCCCCCACCCCCCTCCCATCCCGTCCTCAGGGGTGTCAATCTAATAATACCAATTGACTCTAGCGGCCGGTGAATGCTCGATTTGTGGCCATCCCTCGTCTTATTCGCGGTTTCCGCCTTTATCCTTTTAGATGTAATGTGGGAAAAGTGGTCCGGAATCTCTCCCAAAATCGTTGCGATTTTCGAACGTATTTTTAATTGCATTTAAATCTTAAAAGAATTTTAATCGGTCACGAAGCAATTTTCTAAGATATATTTCAATTTTCTATCATAATAGAAAACAAAAATTTCTTTAATTTTTTTCATTTATATTGAATATATTCTCAACTTTTTCATATTTCGTTATTGGTTAACTTTTATTATATCTAATGAAATTAAAAACATCATAGAGCTGTCGATAGTTTCTATTTTTTAATGCTATTTATTTGCAATCCGGTATGCTATGCGCGATAATATTGCGAACGACTTGTACGAGGGCTCGTTATGTGACACTCCAGCCTATTCAACGATAAGGCACACTTTCATCGCCACTGTCATTTCTCGATGAGCGATCACCCATCATCGGGACCCTTTTGCCCATTACCGCCTTTTCGCGTATAGGCGACAAAGCAGCTTTTGATAGTACCTCTGGAAAAATAACGAAATAGAAATGGCGCGCTAGTATAGGAAAGCCTCTTTAGAAAGAACCGCATTTTCCGAATTACGTCACATCAATTGGACATTTGACTGATAACTTCGTACTTTTTTTTTTCGTTAATATCCTTATTTTATTTGATATGACAGTAATATTAATTCAGGAGACAGTAATATTAAACTGCAAAGTTCTTGTATAAGAAATCAAATAAGATGATATAAATATACAGCGAATGATCTGCCGGTTAATGTGATCGGTAATACGCATTACGCGGGTGGTTCTGCAAACACAAGGGGTTTGTCGGGCGGCATACAGGTCGCGAGGGGTGAGTTTCCGCCGGATCCTGGATACCGTTGACCTCGTCGGGTCCGAGGAAAAAAGCTGGTGGGGAAATCGAGGGTGCACGACAATGGAGCCACCCCGTGTGAGAAACGCTTGTGATGTTGTTCCACGAGCCGCCCCTGTCATCTGGTGGTGACTTTTGTAAACACCATCGTGTACCTCGGGGATGGACAGAGGCATGCAAGTGATGGGAACATCATCCCTCTTACACCCCCTATCTTCCTCTTTGCGAAAGGAAACACATATCGGCGAAAAAAAAATAGATTATTTGATCATTATCGCTAGCGTTTGATCCACGAGATTTTCGTCTTTACAAAATTAGTTTACTAATTTATAACAAAATTCATTATTAATAACGAATTTATTTTATTTAATTTTTTTTTATTTAATAATTAATTAATCAATTAATTTTACTTTAATTTACTAAAAGGATTCTGCGTTTTCTTTTCAAATTTATCTTGTCCTGCGTCTTCAGCATTTATTTTGAACGATTTTTTACAATTTTTCCAGTTGTCTGTTCGAAACTACAAAATTGACATTTTATTTGGATTTTTTGGTGAAATTTTACAGGTGATTTTTTTAAAGTGGGTCCAACCCTGAAATAAACGTAAAGTTTTTTTTTCTTAAATAAACGCGTAGAATCATAAATGTATATAAATATTACAAAGAGAAACGAAGAAATTTGTCGTATGTTAATCACAACCAAATCGCGTATTAAGACGCGCAATAATAACAATCATTCTTACCGTAGTGATTCACTATGATATCACGGTCATCCTATATACTATAATTACAGCGTGTCGCATTATTTTATCGAAGTGACCGGCGTCGTTGGTTGACGCGGACACGCCCCGTAATCGCGCTGATGAAGAGGAGCGTGTGAAAGCGAACGCTTTGCTCTCTCTCGGCTTCGTTAGTACAAGCGTATATACGGGCAAAGAACAATCGTTGCTGTCGACCACACGCGAAATTGGCAGTAGCGTTCAATCCGAAACGCGTGCGCGTGTGCGCGTGCGGATTATCAATCCGCGTACGCACGCACACGCTCGCACCATGTACATGCGGGGTGGTCCATTGTCAGGCGGAAATTACGGAAACGCAAATTGGCCGGTGTGACTGTGACGGGCGCAGACGTGAGCCACGTGCTGCTGCGGTTCTGTAATCAGTAATACCAGTATTTAGGGGGTTGAAAGGGGACGGCGAGATCGGGGCGGATTTCTAAGCCGTAAGCTCGCTATTGAGAGATCAAGCCTGGAGGCTGTTTCCATTGGCCGTACGTGTGTACCGTACATTCTGGCAATTATGCCTTAACTGTGCGCATATTTCTGATTGCGTTGTCTGATTTCACATTGATTTAACGATGCATTAATATCACATGTCTGTGCAGGTCAGAGTTTGAAAAAATCCGTTTTTTTTTTTAAAAAAAGCCCAGCCCAGTGGGTTTTTTAAAGTGGGTCCAGCCCAATAAAATCCGGTGGGTTTTATTATGTTGGGCCCATCTTGTCAAACTCTGTTTACGATCTTACACGCGCGGCGACGAAGCAGGCATTGTGCAGCGTAATGCCAGCTTTCTTGCGAATGGATGTTAATTCCGCGGATTTTAATCCTCTGCGGAACGGATGTGATTGGCGCTCGTTTACTGTCGCTCCCGTTCTCGCTCTCATTCCACTCGAATACCTTTACGGGCACTCGATTAATTACGTTGCGTTTCCCGTAATGCATTACGCCGAGACGAGCGGTGCCGCAAAGCGATCGCTTCAGGAAGCCGAGGTGACGGTGTATCGAGTGTCGAAGACTGGCACCAATCCTTTCGCGGCACCACAACGAGCCGATATGCTGCTCGATGCGTGCACAAGTGCTGCACACGTATGCGTGCTCCGTGCGTTATGCCGGCGCGGCGCGGCGGTCCTTCTCGAGCCGCAAGAGTGATTTATGCATGGTCGTGTCACGGCCAACTTGATACAGTTACAACCCGCTAACTCACCTCGCCACAGTCATTGGCAGCACATGGCTTCGGGTGACTCGGACTTTTCGGGACTACGGAACGAAGTCGGAATTTTAACGCGATCGATAACGTGCCGTTCGCGTGCGTACGATGCTACCTCGTCGTACTGGAAAGGCTAATCACGATAAGACAATGGATTTTAAATCATAACTGCTAATGCAAAAATTCTGTTTTTCTTAAAAAAACTTTTTACAAGTATATTTTTATAAGTCACACATCTTTACTTTCTATTGTATTTCCAAAATTGTCATTGTAGTGACGCAAGTTGAGTACAATAAATTTTATTTACTTATAAAATGTACATATGCATTTCTCTTCAAATGACAACAAAATGATGTCTTTGTTGTTAGTCTTATGAAATTAATTTCCATTGTATCACATCATACGCGATATTTTTGTCCAAAGCATGTTTTCGATAACTCGTCATTTTGTGCCACGTATTTTTAATTGTATATAAATATAATACGAAATTTGAAAAAAAAATTGTAATTGAAGATTGAATAATCACATGGTTGACAACCACTGATGCAGAAAGCGGAGCGACACTTCAAAGGGCGCGCTTTCCGTCTCGACCTGCTCCCGCTCGCGAGGGCACACATAAATGCAGGCGCAATAAATCAAATTTAACGCGTGTATAATATTATATTCTTTAATTAAAAATCGAGAGGTAGAAAGATTACACGTCACACATCGTGGTTGCGGCGCGTTTCTTCTCCGATTTCGGCGTCAAGAAACAATGAAAGCGATTATATGAAATGCTTTGATACGGTCGATGGTTTTTACCGCGACGAATTTTCTGTCGACAAGTTATGCCCGATTTCTGACCTTTTTAGAACTTCATAAAATTTCTGTAAATATATATCGCGTGTGATTAACACGCATCATTACACAACATTATTGTCCATCATTCATAAAAATTAAAAAAATGAGTTCTTTATAGACAGAGTGTATTTATAAGTATCAATTATGAAAATATAGGAATCCATTACGTCTGCACGTCGAACGTAATTAATTGTTTAAATACATCTCAACATAGTAAAAAAAAATGAGTTTCTTAAAATACGTAAATACGAGAAGGTGACAGAATAGTTGTGAGTGTACTGCATAAATTAAATTTAGAACAAAAATGGTCAATGAAGTTATATTTTACTCAAAAATTCACTTCTTAAGGAAAAATAATATAGCGCACGATTAGCATCTCCAGCGATTTGGCATCAATTGCATCGACGGAATTGTTATCTCACGCGTTATCGGCGCACTCTGTTCGAATACTATCGCAGCCGAAGCCGATCAATCGACTATTATGACGATGTTATCGCATTTTCGCAATGTGCAAATTAATATCGATGAGCCGACGATTAAATTCTTTGACATTGTACGCTGTGAACACCAAACAGATACGTTTTCGATGCCGCGCGCCGGCTATTCCTCGGGTTCAGCGCGTAACCTTGACAGCTTGCAATTATCGCACGGTGGATGTCGTTGCTCTGGATTAAGCGACGATTAGATAGACTAATGATCTCGACCGGTTCGACTCGGCTTTATCTCCGACTTTCGTCGCTTATCAGTCACCGCAGAGATTACAACGCGTTACGTACTGCCAGCAAAACACTCATTCACGGAGATCTGAAATGTCATCGTAAATAACGATGCGTTCACGATCGAGAAAATGCTATTTCCTATTGTAGATATAGTCAGAGACAGCAATTATTATTATTTATAATACCATGCTATAACAAGATTGAAAATATATCGTCGAATAACTATTTGCGTTATTATAATCGTACAGAAGTTTTAGTGAGGAATTTTTGGTCGTTTTTACTGCTTGTTTGACAAGGTTTGAAAAAAAATTTGGGTTTTTTTTTTAAAGTTTTTAAAGTGATTTCATTGGATTGAGCCCATCTTGTCAAACTCTAGTTTGTAATGCTAAGCCAAAGACGCGGCAGTGTTATAATGGTGCAATAACAATTATGCGCTATTCTGGAATTTATAAAAAATACTTTATTATTAGTATAAATTGCCTTGCAATTTTTATTAGTCTAATAATAAAATAGTATAACATCTAGCTATAAAGAACGAAAGTATTCTTTCGTATCGTATTTCTGTTGCTTGAATAATTGATTTCCTGAGAAAGTCGTTACTGTTCATTATTTCAGAACAACTGGTATGGACTTTTAATTCTGTGCACATATCTTTAAATAGACGTATATTAGCTCGTCTTGCTTTACTCTATTACATCCGAGCAAATAATATTACGCTAAAAAGACGTGTACACTAATAGGATTAAAATCCTCCATGCTTCGAATTAAGGAGACAATTAAGATCTCTCAAATCCTTTATTCCGAAAACAACTTAAATGTTTAAAGATACTAAAATCTTTCGAACTTACGTTTAACGATACAAAATACAGTTAATACAATTAATTTACTCTTTTATTATTACATAATTAAAAAGTTAAAACGCTAAAAGTGTCTTGTATGTATTATTGATTTAATAATTTCGCAGAAATTAATAAGAAAGATCTTTTGATTTAAATTTTCTTAATACCTATGCAATTGCATTATTGAAAGGGAATATTTTTTTTAAGCTATCGATCAAACCACGAGGATTTAAACGCTAATTTTCAAAGGACAGCCGATCATCAAGTCGAACCGCTCACCCCGTCCCGTCGTGTTTGCTCTCTTTTCTCGCCTTCTTTAGTCCGACGTTCCCCTCCGCTCCATTCGGAGCACCCTCCAAGCCATCTCGGTGTGTTGCGCGCATTGTCGATAGTCAAATGCATAACAGGGTGCGGTGTAAAACCGGCACGCATGGATGGTCCAGGGAAGCGCCAGATGGGTGACTGATGCGACCATCATCCCCGCGCTCGCATAAAACGACGAACCCGCGTGACAACGCGACCTCAGCCGTCTACGTTACGTCGCGCGCGCGCGCGTGCTGGGGTCATCGACGATATTATGTTTCATAAAAATTCATTGGGGATCTCGTGGAGAGAAGTGTATGCGCGGGAGGGGCGAGAATTACGGTGACGACGCGTGCAAGAGCGTTTAATTTTCATCTCGATCGCGCGCGCATGAACGAGATGTGCCAGTTCTTTTCGAGCGCGGTTTGCGTACACGATTGACGCCAACGTACTATTCGCGCGTCTTCTGCTTACTCTCTACATAATTGTTTTATTTACGGTATGAGCGACCATTGAAGAAAAAATTGCTCCCGCTCTCGTTCGGACATCTCGTCTCCGCTCAAGGCAGCTCGTCTGCAGCTGTCGTCGATACTCTCTCGCACGAAAAGTCGGTTGCACCGACAAACATTTTTTCACGATGTCTTCATTGTTGCACTCGTACGTTCGGGCGCTTGAGGGTCGACAGATCGTTCCGCTTTGGTTTACATGGGTCCGTGGAAAGAAATGAGGGGGCCCTCTCCTCCTCTCTCCTCCCTTCCGCGTCGCGTCGTTCTGCGCGACGGTAACACCTCGAGCGAACACACCGCGCGCGCGTTGAGGGCCCGAGCTTCCCTCCGCGCTCGCGAAGGGTGCAGCCGTGCAGGTCGGTTTGATTCAGCGGATCCTGCTGTAGTTACCCGCCGTCCTGCGGTACCCTCGGCGCGCAGGATACGAATAATAATGTAACAATGGCCGCCGTGAGCGCACTACAAAAACACTCGCCATTGTGCTCAGCCGAGCGTACGAGGCTGTGCGCCGCGTAATGTGATTACACGAGCGCGCTGCATCGGTGCTCGAGGCGATTGACAGTCATCCTCGTTAATGGTGTTTTTAAAAACAATATCCACGTGCCGCGCCGCGGGGAGTCAAGAGAGATATCGCGGAAATTTACACACTATATCTTTCGGAGTAACGCACTATCACAATATCATTTCCGCTCTTACTCAACCAATTATGGAACCGTTGTATCTTGAGCTTTATCAATATATTTATACGATCGAAGAAATTTTAATACTTTTTTTTTTTTAGGAAAATAACAAAATAGAAAATGTTCTTATATATATCATAAGATTTTCGGATATAAAACATTTATTTTTGATATTCCAAATATAATATCGTCTCGTTACTTTATGTAATTTACGTTGATTCTGTGCCGAATGCGTCATGAATTATCACGTAATTCTTGCGAGATATTCAACAGGAAGAAGATGAAGCCTCACAAAGAACGAAAGCGACAGCATTTCATTTTCTATACGTACAATTGTCAAGAAGGAGAGAGGGAGAGAGAGCGGTGATTATATCTTTGAATATAGTCACTTAGAGATGTTGATCTTAATCAAGCCGCGAACAAAAATGCATTGCAGTTAATTATCCATCTGATCGAATATAGTGCTCGATGGGGGGGCTTCAAAGCATGACACGGTCCCCCCAATGTCTTCATTATTATAGACCGATTCCTTGCAGGTGCCTTTTCCGGCATGAGAGACATTCTCCATAAGAAAAGAACCGCTCGGCCAGACTGGGAATTATTTTCATGTATTCCAATCACGTACGTTCTACCGCAATGCTGCTCGCCGGCTTGGAAAATTTTATCGATAAGCCTCAAACGAGTAATTTTTCTCCATCGTTGCGTCGTTATCCATTATGTATGTTAATTATTTCCGTATCGCAACTATTGATTATACAAGAAATATTCTTCAAAGTATTCTATCATTTTATACGTTCAATTCAAATCACATATAGCAATTCATTCAATTCACTGCTACAATTTTCTAGAAAGAGATAAGACCAGTAGAGTGTTGGATTAATTGCATTTTTGTTTAACACTCTGCGTTTTGATTGAATATACTTCATATGATTCGCGTACGATTCAGTTATTAACGCGTAAAACTTTCCACGCATATTGTTCCCGAGCTGTGCGCTATAATAAAGAATAATGTCGCTCCGCTCGAAGACACACGTTGCACTGCTTCCACGATGTTACGCTCACGGCGGTTTCAACAATCGCATACCGACGACAATTTCCCAAGCCTACTACCGTAACTTCCTCCGCCATATATATGTCGAGCTTTTTTTATTCCTATTTCGCATGCTCTACGTATCATCTTTGCGAATGATGAAAGATGTCGGCGGTATCACTCGGAACCGCGACTGCGCTCCTTTTCCTCGGCAATCTCAGAACGGGTCTCCTGTCTCATAATTCCAACTTGTTCGCGTAATATAGCAACGTGTAATCGTGGTCTTAACGTTACAATGCATCGCTTGAAGACGGGTTATTTGGTAAGGGAAGCAGTGCGTAAACGTGGTTGACGATGTGCGCGTGTTGCATTCCAATCAGCGGATGTGTGAAGTTGGCACCCCCAAATTTCGAAATCGTAGTTCTAATCAGAGTTCTGGATTATTCAGACGAAAAGAAAGAGTTTTTGATAGTTTTCACAAATAGTTCTGTCCATTATAATAACGAAAACACCTTTTGAAAAATGGGGGTACTAACTTCACATCCAACATTAGCACCGAATAGTTCTGATTAATTTTTTTGATGTCTTTTATCGAATACTAGAGTTTCTGATATAAAAAAAACTTTTTTAATTTTTCCAAAAAAAAAAAAAATTAAAAAGAATTTATATCCAGCCCGAATAGTTCTGAGTAGCGTATTTGATTCCTTTCGACAGGTTCTAGAGTTCCTGACCTATGTGAACCTGACTTAAAAAAGACTTTTTTTCAACTTTCGCAGTTTTTTCGATTTCATTTTTTAGATATTCCAATTTTAATAATCAAAATAATCATCGCAATATATTTATTGTATAGGAAAGAGAATCCTGCGATTTTACTATACAAAGAAAGAAATATTTATTTTTATTTTGTAATATATATCAGTACAATTAACAAACACGTGTATTCTCTAACAAGTGATTAATCAGAAAAAGAATGTTTTAAGTAACGATCACCTTGTAGCGCACACGTAAATGTACGAGCTGTTCTAGTAGCATGTTATGCGATCTCGTGTGACTTTCACGACTGTGAGGGTGTATCGTGGACGATATATTTTTCTTTGCGTGCCGTATTACCGTGTAAACCCAATAAAGAGCCGCGAACGAGCGGGCCACACACGATGGGGACTAGTATCTTTCCCGATCACAAAGCTCACCGCGAAAACGCAGCTCGTTCACTCTGGCGTCGTTTAATTTCGATCCGAATAATAAAAGGTCCTAACGATCGTGCTCGTGGAAGAACCGTTTCCATGAGTCTGGCCGGTTCGCAAACAAATCGTGGCTGCTGGAATTTCCACTTTTATGCCCGCGGCAGGGCAGTTCACTTCGCGGAAGCAGATCCGCTTCGCTTAGATCAGCAAACAGACTGGCGGTCGGTGTCGTCGTTCCTTCCCGCCATATGACTTTCTTGGTATGTATTGTCGTAAAGGAACCAATTAATATTTCTTTTCAATTCTAAACACTGACAATTCTTGGTTGTTTTCTTATTGTTTTCGTAGGTAAGGTAAATTAGAATAAACGAAGACATAAAAAAGAAATGTTGAAAAAGAATGCTTAACAATTGCTAGAAGAATTACGCGGGATGATATCTCTAATTGTTTCGTGGAAATTCAGGATTTATATATGTAAACGTAGCGTTCAATATCGACGAAAAGACCGTGCGTGAGGTACATACAAATTCATGCGCAGCAAGATTAACGAAACACGTAACAAGCGAGAGATTTCACGCATGTGCACCCCCATACCCGGGATTAAACGTCCTTCCACGTTCCTGATCGGCAGATATAGGCTAACCTACGGAGCCGCGTACCACAATAATAACGCGAGGCGCCTGTGGCGGGTGGTCGCCGCGGTCTTGATTTTTGACAAAGCGAAAGGGGACAGGGTGCGTAGCAGGGGGGCAAACCGAGCGGTTGCCTGTAAAATGCACAATATCGTCAAATTTCATTATCGATATAATAATGCGGGCTTAATTCGGCGCGCAATGCGAAGGTTGGTTGAACCCCCGGCCGCTCGCATCGCTCAATGCCCGTCGCCCTATGACGTCCCTAGGGACACACGTGGATCGCATATATGGAACAGCTTGAGGTACGGAGGTCGAAAGGCGTGCGTACTTTGATACTACGTTTTTGTTCTGGTAATTATTGGCCCCGCGTGCGGCAGAAAATTTTCGTGATTGCACTTTTTTCAAATTAATATCTTGTACGGTACATATAGCATAGTCCAATTATTTTTATTACATCAATTTGTAATGAATTTTCTAAATAATTTACTTAAAACAACTACATTTATAAATAACAATTTTTTCTTGTCGAGAATAATATTCTCTTTGACTTCGGTTTGACATTATATATGCATGTATAAAGTTTTCTAACGGCGTGCGATTTCGTAGAAAATTACATAGAAGCTGAGACCAATTTGTCCGCCGGTCATAGAACCGTCGTTTGTCGTTTCGTCGAACTGTTTCAACGCGATCTAGTTTAGCTCGCGCTAGAAACGGCGAAGATACGGTCGCCTTCAAAGACGATTTATCCGTCGGTCGGTAGGTTAATTTCGCTCGTTGATTTCTTGGAAGCGCATCGGTTGCGAACGATTGTCAGATCGGGAAGCATTGCCCGCTCCACGTTTGCTTTTATGCAGTCTCGAGTGCAACGAAAATCCGCGATGCAGACTGTGGCAAAGGGTAATCGCACTGCGTCGTCATTTCAGTGGCTGTCATTCGGTTGAAACTCTATTCTACAAAAATTAATATCTTTCACGAAAATGACAAATATCTTTTAATAATACGATTATAATATACATAATATATATATATATTTTTTTGTTTTCTTCAGTGTTACAGATCAATCTAAAATTTTGCGAAACATTGTATAAGCATTTCTAAAATTCTTGACAAAACTCGAATCTCTCTGTATGCGAAAGATAAATTATTAACAATTGTATGATTGATTTAAGTCTTAATTCATGTTATGTATTTACATTGATGATTTTTGGAATCTAGCCATCGATAGCGGAACGCGGATAAAGAAATAGTTTAGCTTTATTTCTTGCTCAGCTGAGAATCCCTGAAGAGCTAATCTTCCTTGGTCCTGTAAGAGGGAGAGCAAAGAGTCTCTAGTCAGCTGCTTTCTTTGCAAAATCAACCCCACGAAATGGTAGCTAAGCTCGCCCATTCGAGGGGGCTCTTTCGCCGTTTTAAATCGATTCGCTCAAGTTTCTTCTTCTCAGAGCAGGTATGCCGAGTTTCTGCAACATTTATTGCACGGATCCCTGCATTTTTCGAACACAAGAAATAGGCATCCCCGCGGGTCGGCGTGGGGATGCGAAGAGATCGAAGCGAGGGGAGCAGCCCGATATACAAACACGCTGTCCTGTGCTATCGGCAAGATGTTTAATGTTTCGGACTGTTTGAGCATAATATTTACACGAGACGGCCGCAGGATCTTAGATGGTTGCTTCCGGTTTATGTTCGAGCGCGCGACCGTTCTTATCGAACATGTTCGCAAATAGTATCGCTCCTATGCACACAAACGTCGCTCTCCACCTTTGCGCATCGTCGTGCACATATCCGTAAATCAAATGCACGTGTCGTCGATTGGCGACGATTAATTTAATCGTGCCTGCGAACGAAGGAAGATGCAATGTTCCATTTAACATCCCAATCCGGATGTTAATTTTGCGCGACGCTTCAGCAAATTATAGTAGTCGCGAGATTTCTCGGAAGCATCGCGCGCTCAATGAAACGGACAGAGCGCTGATCGTAAGGCGCGGCTTACGTCATTCAAAAAAACGTTGCGTCGGTTGAACGCCAACGGCGATTTTCCGGGAGAAAAAAATGTGCGACCCGACGTTCTGCTGTGAGTTACGATTTCCCGCTTTGTACGTCATCACGGCAAAAAAATGGCGCCGGCGATAAAACAAACGTAAGCGGGATACCGGTCAGCCTTCTCGGCAACGTGTGCATCGTCGGGCTCGTAGGTACGCGCTACCTACGACCAGCCTTCACCTACCAAGGCGGCCCGCACGCGAGGTAATGGTCGCGTGGTGCAATTACCCGGCGTGACTTGCATTCTGCACCCCATCGGTCGCGCTGACCTGATAGTCCTCTCTCGCGTCCTCCTCCGCCTGCTGCGTTCTCGCGTCGTTGTTACCACGGTACTCCGTCGAGCGTGAATTTTCGCATTCAGCTCGGGACTGGCATCGCCGACTTTTTCGGTCGATACGCGACTATGTCGTAAATACCGATCGACGTTTATTCGGATATCGTAGTTTGCTGCGAATTCGTCTCTGTAAATAGATCAGACACGTGTCGCGAATACATTGTGACTACACATGTTAATTTTTTATCAAGTAGCAATGCGTGTTGTTGCTGGTTATGAAAACTTTCGACCTTAATTTTTTAATGGTACAATCTTCTACAAGGAGACACATGACTACGATTTTCAAAGATTATAGAAATAAGAGAATGATAAAGAATTAATATAGGGAAATTAAATTTAAACTACAAATTGTTATTTTTCGATCCGATAATATTCCAAACAATCGCCTTTCTTACTGATTTTGGCATCACGATAATCGAATCTCCATAAAAACTTGAATCAGTTCCGATCGGTTTCACGGGAAATGTTGCTTTCATTGGCGCTGACGGTGGAGGTGATAGAAAAAAGGGTATGTTCAAGAGCGACACTCGGGGCTTACGTCGCAGAGAAACGAGCCGTCGTAAAGTTTATCGTTGTAGCGTTAAGGGGGAACGAGGACGGCGCGCATCTCGCCTTTGCTCGTAGATTGTCAAAATAGCCGATCTTTATGTCGTTTTTATAGGCGCTCACTCGCGGTCGTTACGAGCGTGAAATCCAAGCTCTTCCGGGGATAACGGAGACGGCCTCTTCCCGGAGACTTTTTCAAAAAGTCGCGTACGATTCTACGTTAGAAACGTTGGCATCTTCCGTGTGGTAGGGGCACTGGAGACCCCGAAACACATGGTGCGCAAACGATCGTGTTAGAGAAAGACTTTTACCCCACGGGGGGCCCACGTGGTTTTTCGTCAGTGTGTGCGCACCCCGTCCCACGGAACCCGGCATGGCGAGAGGCTCTCCTATTACATTTTCCCGAGCATAGAAGGGAAAATACGCCGCAGCCCTTATGGCAAAAAGGCGTCTTGGATTTTCGACAAAAGGCTCCGGTTGCAGACGTATTCTCTATATGTTTCGTATTTTCGGGAAAAGCCGTTCACTCCGCAATTCCTAAAATTTCGAGAATCAATGATATGTCGAGATTTATTGCATGAAAGTTTCTCTATTTTTCATAAATATTTCTCTTCTAGATTTTAACACTTTATTTAAGAAGTAAAATTGTTACACCGGAATGTATCAAAATGTCGTCTAAAGACTCCATCTCTCATCGGGAAAGAATACGTGGCTAATCTACAATTATTACATGAGCTACCTGACAGCAAGAAATCCTAAGGGCACGCCGGAAATGTTCTAATTTTCAACAAATGACACACGGCATCTCTTCCCTCTCCCGCGTGTAGACACCCCATCGTACCACTTTTTGTCATTTCAAAGATGAACGACCTGTTATTATCGCGTGACGGTCTACCGAGAGCGTAAATCTGTCTAACACCCGAATCAGGACGACATCAGGAGAATCGAGATAGATTGCCAAAAGATAGACAGATTACGAAAATAAATGTTATTTGAAAGATATATGGCATTTATTTTGAAGCGTATCAATGGTAATTAAATAATGATATAATAAAATATTTTGAATCGTTATATAATAAGCTTGAGTTTTTATATTAATAATCAATATATGCGAGCAAAAACTGATGAAAAGTACTGTTAAAAGTAATTGCTTATTTGCAATATAGCAAAAAAGTGCTTCTCTTCGTTTGCATCTTGATCGAAATGTCTGCCGTTCAGGTCAGTCGACTCGTTTGAGTTTCATCGTTGTTCGACAAAAACCTTAAACACATGCGACGCATGAGATCCCAGGATGACGCTTCCGGAGAGCAGGTGTTCGCGACTTTCACTAAACTCTTTTTAAACGCTACCTCCGTCGTAAGGAACTCGTATTCTAAAACTTCTCGACTTGTGTCCCTCTTTTTTTTTATTTCGTCGAGGCTGCGCTTCCGGCCTTGCTACGCCGTGCCGATTCCGCGCCAGACTTCTTTTCGTGGTTCTTTTTTTCACGCTCGTTGCGCATAAAGAGCGGCAAAAGGTGACACGAATGGCGAGTGCTGCTCTCTACAGTGTAGTCGGTAATAAAGCCTCGGCTCAATTACCCCGATGAATCTTTAATTAGAGGGACGACGGAGTTTTATGTTTATAACCACGCCGGGGGATAATGCATGCTCGATAATAAAGATCTCGATAGCGTTGAGAGTAATAGAGAGAGATAAAAGAGAGAGAGAGTGTGAGGGGTGGGGGAGGTTGGTGAAAAGGGGACAAGGAATACTACCTGCGGCGTGCCCTCTCGAGCGGGTGGAACGAGCGTGCCAGTGACCTCGTAAAATTCGAAAATGGGCTAACGAACTCGCGATGCGATTAGCCTATTCCGCGCGCAGTCGATGGACGGATAAACGTGAAGATCAACGTTCGCGAACGAAAGCGAGAGGGCGAGGCGCGACGTTATCTCCGCGCCTTCGGAGCGTTATAAATAACGCGTAACGGCGGCTTACGTCTGCATTCCCGACCATGCATCGGCCATGCCTACGCGAGCCCATCGTTACGTGCACATTTTTATCGATGTTTTTTCTTTCCTTTTTTCTTTCGTTTTCTTTAAAATTGCAAAAATGCGCTGTTATAGCGTGACACGCGATCGTTCATTCGAGAGAGGAGAGGTGGACGTACGATTCCACCTCTCGATTCCACTACGCTAATCGAGAATTAATTAGGGTTTATGTGATGCTGTAAACGTTTATAACTCTTCGAGGGAACAGGTGTTTTATTCTCTGAGATGCACACGTGCCACCGACCGGAGAGAGCTATTTATCGCTACTCAATTTGTAAGATTGTTTTACCTTTGGACTAGCAACAATGACACCAATATTTCAATCGATATATATGTTTCATTTCTTTAGAATAAGAAGATTGATTCTCAAGTTTATCAAAATTATAATACAAAATCGTAAAAATTGGTATAATCGTTTTTATTCTTTAGTTTTCTGTCTTGATTTATTTATAGAATTATTTTTTAACACATTATTCTATAATATTTATTTTTTTGCAATCTAAAAAATAAGTGTTATGTTAATTTTATTTGATGAAAAAAATAGACGTGTTAGAGACGCTTATCAGTAAGTGCTTAGAACGGAAGAGAGCGTCATGTGGAGTGCGTTGTCTTCTTTAAGTATTTAGGAAAATCTGATCGCGCGCAACAGGTTAATCGATTTTGCTTGCCGTCTACCGAATTATAAATAGGCCTTATTTAGCGTTTTAACGAAACGACAGACAATCGAAGTCGTTGACGAATTTCTATTAGCTCAGCCGCTGTCGTTGTGCTTGTGCCGCTGCTATCGTAAATTTATATCAAGTTTTGAAGAACGGGAATCACCACGAAAACATTTCGCGGTCTTTAATCGTTGTTTGTTGGATATTGGCGCTATTTATCGGGCGCGATAGCAGGCAATCGAAAATCGCTTATTTACTTCATTCTCTATCACCAGATCTCTTGGAATAGACATATATATTTTATGAAGCATTTCGTTGTAATATTTATAAAATGGGATATTAACTCGCGCGCGAGCGTATCTACTTACCTGGTAAGCTAGCTTTTCATACTTCAGACTGAAGCGAATAATTGCGCTCGTTCCGCGGATCGTCAAACGAAATTATTTGCACGCATTCGAGCGCAACTTCCATCTTCGAGTTTCTCTTTACCAGACGATTACGCCGTAAAATCCGCTTCTCGCGCTTCGCGCCTGATTAACGTGAACAACTGCGGATTCCCTTCCGACGTGTAATTCCGAGCCCCAAATCGTCATTTACCCGCACGATTACGCTAAGTGAACCGGTTCCCCGTTTCCAACGAACGTCTTCTCGGATCAGAAAAACCGCGCTCTCCGCAGAGTTTCTATATTAATGATAACGCGAGAATTCACGCGAAGATATCACCTGGACATAATTTCGCATGGATAACTGGATGGCCCGACTTGTTTATACATGGCTTTGGGATCGTCGGCGAATTCGTGATCCCGCCAATAAATGCTGATAATGTCGCCTTTAGTTTTTCTTCTCAAATATTTCGCTTCTCGCTTGCTCTCTCCCGTCTCGAAAGGCGGATGAGCGTGTTTATTGGAGCGATGAGTACCCATTACTTCGACGGTATTTGCATAGCGGGGAACAGGGTAAGAAGAAGAGGAAGGGGGTCAGACTCGGAGCGCCGCTCTGTCGACTATGTGTTTTCGGATTATAAGCTGTTGCAACCGTATTTACGATGAGGATCCAACCGGCTGTGATAAGGGATTGCATAAGTTTAGCGCGGTAGCGAGGCCTCACTTAATCCGTTCCATATAAACGGCCCACGTGGCTCAACATCGGCGGCATTATTTAAAATTTAACGATATCTCTGCCTCTTTTCGTGTTGATTCAAGTATACGCAATTTGATTCATATAATATACTCCATGTATATTATATCATACATGACCTAAAACTAATAAATTCAATTTCAAATTGATAAGCACGAGAAAAATTAGGGTATACTCTGTGAAAAGTTTGATAGAAGCACCCAGGAAGAATATAGTAGGTACGATGAGTCTGCATATGCAACGGAAAAGGAAGCAATGAGAACGGGTTGGCACATCGCGTTGTGTCGCGTCGCATTGCCTCGCGCTAGCGTAAGTGGCGTTCCCGGTTAAATTGGAATGGGCGATGGTTCGTTAGGCAGAGCAGTTTTTCAGAGTTCGCTCGGAGAAGTTTTTCGTGGCAGCTGCGGGGCGAGAAAGAGATCGGCGAGAAGGGGCATCTCCTGTTCTTCTTTCGACTCGCCTCTGCTTTCCGAGTGTGTTCGTCTATATCTTACTCTATCTCCGTTTTTCTCTTTTTCTGCCCCTATACTCTCTCTTTCGTCTCTCTGCCCGTCCTGTGGCTATTCGACATATGGATGCATACCATACGAAGAACATCTTTTCCGCCGCACGCGAAAAAGACCTCGAGAATCGTCTTCAAGATTCGCTTCCCTCGTTAAACGAACGAGAGATTTTGCATACCACACACCGAGCCGGCTCTTTCTCTTTCTCTCTCATTGTCATCCTTTAGCCTCTCCTTCGATTTTGTACCTTCCTCGTTTGCTTCTGCTACGTGTTATTCCTCTCGTTTGTTTCTATCTTTCGAGGAACACATATCGTTCGTTTATGGTGCTTAACGAGCAGTGGTGAAAGTAACTAACTTTTAAGGAAGTTAAAGATGTCAGCAAATATTACAAGATCTGTATGTATAAAAGAATACAAGAATAGAATTTTTAAATGCGAGGGTGAATTTTATAGTACATGAACGGGAAATTTTAACAGGATCATTTTGGTAAAAGCTGTCGCACGTTGCACCCTTTACGTATTGGTTCATTCTCTATTCTATCTCGCGAGAATGCATTTGTGTATTTGTACATGCAAGCAAATGTGTGATACGTATACACCGCCGCCCGCACACGTCACATTAGGCTCATTTTCCACACGCGGTTTTACACGCGCAGCAATTACAATAATAACAGGCTTCCGCGCCTCGTTCTACGGTCGCGCGACCGACCGGTGCCCACTTACCCTCCGTGGACTTCGCTCGTTTTGTGAAATTGATTTAACATATTCATTAGCCTATGCAAATCGACGACGCGTCGCGCGGCGTCGCGACTTAGCGGCCTCCATCTCGCGTTGCGTCTCTTCGTTTATTTCTTCTCCTATTATCAATTTTAAATCCTTAAATTTAATATTCCAAGCTCAAAGTGCAATTGTTCATTCAATATAGTTAATTTTCATGTATTTTTTCATCTTTTTTCTTTCTTTTTTTCTTTTTCTTGGGATACTATCGAGAGATATTTCTGGAATATACGAAGTTTCCGAAGCAAGTTTGTTTGTAAGCAAAGAATTGCGATCAATTTCATTATGTGGGCGTCGTAATATCTTTCAAGATGTCAGGACTTATCAAACTTATGAGCCTATGAAACTTTGTCAAAATCTTCGTGTACCACGTGCGGACACGCGTCCTGTTAGTGGTATCTGAGGGTCACGACTCTGAAAGGAAAGTGAGCTTAATGGAAGAAGACAACCGATGGCGAGCGAACGGTATTCTGGAAGAGCCCTCGCGTGTGTTAGTTTCGATCAGTTTGATGCGACGAGGCTGTGGCAGTCTTAATCTACTGATAAACAGTCATCTGCTTACGGCTGTTTATTAAATTGTGGTGCGGTAAGATTGCAAACGATGTCTCCCGTTCGACGTCGAAAACATATAATACCGTAAAGAAATTATTGGACGTAGATTATGTGCAGAGTCATGATAAAATAATCAGCAACAGGATTGTATACACGCGCTTCATAATTTTATAATTTTAGCATGTATGGCGGGACAGCAGCGAGAAGCGTGAAGAACGCTTCGGAACCGCGATCAACACCGTCCGCGTCCATATGGCCGCGCACAACCGGACATGTACGCGTCGAAATCATTACGCCTGCAGAGCGTGCCATTAAATCGTCATTACTCCGTCGGCGTTGTTCATTTACACGGCGAGCTGTGCGCGTGTATCTTTTCGGTAACGACCGTACTGCGAATCTTCGCCGGAGGGAACAAGCTTTGTAAAACGTTGCGTTGAACGCCGAGTTGTTATGCTCTTTGACAGAGGTGCGAACGAAAAAAAAAAAAAAAGAAAGAATAGCAAATGAAGACCGATGCATCGTAACGACCGCACGCGCGCGTTTCAGTGCGATGTCATTTAATCGGAGTAACATGGATCGATACAATACACCGACGCGACGTGACGTATCGTCGTTTGAATGAAACGACTAACAGGATATCGACAATTTTGGTTGATTTTATTCTCTAAAGGCGGTTATTTACTTCGAATTTTTATTTTATTCGAATTTTGTCACATTTTCCTTGAACAGTATATAGTTTTCGTTGTTTAATTCTCAAGTGATCTATCTGTGCAATTTGAATGAACTCCCTCCTCGTAAGAAATATCTCTTTGTACATAACAATTATAATTATGTATAAAGTATGTACTTGACTTAGAAAAAAAAAAAACAATTATTCAATGTCTCTTTTTATAAAAGCGCTAAGCTAACCCGTTTCGTTATCGATAAAGTAACACATTTGCATCATCGACCTTTGAGTGCCTGGAATATTCCGTCGCAATGACCTGAGTCGTGCTCGCAGAATATTCTGCTTGCTGATGCAAACGGGTTAACAAAAACCATCGAGGGAAAACTGCCGTGTCATAGCATCGCGTCTATTCCGTCATAACACCCGCGGGTATGTTATGCCGCGAAAAAAGAGCTAACAAATCCTCCAAGGTATGCATACGCAAACACGTTGTCCACCCTTTGTAGTCATCGTGTGCACTGGGTGAAAAAAAAGACACGCGAGGCAAACCACAAACGATACTTCCAAGCGTCATGTACGCGCTCGCACACATTGAACACGCACGCATTACGTAATTCTACCGTCACGCTCTGACGCTATCCTAAATTGACGGACGTGTACACACGTCGATACCGTGTGTACTGATCCGACCTCTTTCATGATCGGACAGTTTGAAAAATCTCACGTTACACGCGTATCTTCCACGAGAGTTCCTGCCATCAAGAGAGTTTCGCGTTCAACGCGAGCGGCCCTTTCCATCAGAGCACGTCTTATCAGTCGTAAAATTTAATTTTTATATATAATCTTATTAAATGAGACAATTCTTCTGTTGACACACCACATCATGGATTGTCGCGAACGTGCAATGCAGGAGGGAACAAATAATGTTGGACGTTTACTTTGGTAATCAACAGGCGTTCTCTGAAATTATAGAGCGCCGGCAAAGTAAAGATGCACACGGAGAGAACACAGCCCATTGTATCATTAAGTACTGATTTGCCGTGAGAGCTTCTTGTAAATCTTATCGTCTCTCGCTGTAGGAATGTCTTTAATCCGAATCATAAACACCGAGCAGCCTTTAGTGCGGAATTAGAAAAAAGAAAAAGACAAGCACAGAAGATAAAGGTAATGAAGCAGGGACAATAATAGCTCTCTAAGATTCTAAACAGAAACAGAAAATTGAATGCAGTACATATTTTAATATAATATTGCGATTATAAATTGTTAGCTCAAATTGTTAATATTGAAACAAAGGAGAGAGTGCAAATATCTTTAGAAATTCAATCGGAAACTTATGTGATTAGATAGTTAATGTAAAAATTTTATTAAGGATAAATCAGCTTTAAACTTGTCGAGTTGTACACGGCGGAGTACGCGATAGATTTGGGACCATTTATATAGGTATTACATATATCGACAATATATTTCAATAACAATGTATGTTATCTGTTATGTTGTCTGCAGCGTTTCATTATCATTCTCGTGCTTTCGTAACATGTAAAGTTAGTTACAGCGCGAAGTAATTATCTCTTTGCAATCCGCACGTTTATGACATTATTTTGATGAGAATGATTTATTGCAACGTTGAAGGATGAACTGCCCACATAATTCTTCTCTTTCGTTGCTTACACCGATCGGGACTGCTGTGCGCATATCTCGCTTCTTTTAATGTAATACATTTCCCTTGGGTAGTCAAAATACACGTGGAGAGTGTTGAAAAAATTTTTTCGACCTTCGATAATAAAAGAGTACATTAAAACACTCGCATTGGATCACTTAGAGACGAAAAATTAAACGCGATTCAAGTGATTGTAAGTAAGGAGGACCACTCATGCATGAATCTTATGTGAATTGTGCATCAAGCGCAATTATACATACTATACATTACGTGCATCATTTGATATTAAAGCGACATTAACGGAGTGGCGATAACGAGTTAGATGTATTTCTGGTATATTTTTAACGATATAATAATACGTAACCTTATATTAGTGTTTTGCAACTTTCTTATAATTACATAATTAGATAAATTTCAATATTTTCTCAAAATTAATTACAACTAATACACTTTGAATTTGAAGTAAAAAGCAAACAATGTTGAAATATATTTAGGATATTTCTTTTATAAGCCGACACATTAGTTATCACAAATGTAATCGCTGCAGAGATCGATTTAAAAAATCTTCAAGCTCGTAGCAATGCTTTACGCGTTTAATGTAATTGAAAGCAGCGTGCTATGCGGAATAATCGAAGCAGATGTTCTTTCTCGTGCCATGCGCCTCTTCCTGGACGGGTGTATTTAATCAGGACTATATCCAGGAGGTCGTAAACGTGTTTCCTGGTGCCGAAAGGTTCGAAGCGTGCGGCGGCGAATCCAGGTGTCAGCCAGGAGCCTGCGACGAGCGTAGAGAATGCGACGTAAGTTCAGGAGTCGCTTCAGCCTTCAGACGGCGTTCAATAACCGGAAGTACATCACTCGACGCATCCGCCTAACCATTTCTACGCGTCCCCCAATTCCGCGTCAACTCGCCTCGTTGGTGAGCACTCTCTTCGTCCATCCCGCGATCAATCTTCCGTTGTCCTCCTCTCTTTCTCTCTCTTTCTCGCTCGCTCTCCTTTCGCCGTCACCGGGTTAAGCATATTTATATTGTTATATACTCGTACACATACCGAGACGATGTATTTGCCTGCTTACGTACTCGTACTTACGCTGTTGCCGCGCGCGTGCGCGCAAGAGAAGACAATTTGCACGATCGGCATATCCCGGAATTAACTTCCGTCCTTCGTCGCCACGCGCGGCTGATTCGCATCAGAGATACATCGCCGTGCGCGCTGCGCGTTTACAGCCTTTTATCGCAATTAGACGCCACGTTATTTGCTAAGCAAAGAGCATTATCCAATAAAAAATCTTGCGCACGCAACGCGAATTAGCGGTATATCGCAATAATTGTGGTACAACGGAAATTATATTTCACTTACATTATATTATAAATTATTTTTGCTCCTGTCCGCCTCGCTTGTCGCCGCTTGTCACGAAAGATATTAATGATTTATATTTGCCCGACATCCGTAAAATTATTTATAAAATCTATTTATTTAAATTAATATCCAAAGATATAGCTAACTTTCCTCCTCATATTCTTTCAGAATCGCTGTTAATTTGTTTCTATATGAAAGCGTGTGTATCGCGACTCAAACGCCCGAATATTTATTTATCAAAAATATCAATCTTTATTTACAAGAAAATGTCTCGTATACGATCGACGCGTAGTACCGCCGATCATATATATATATTCTTGACCCCCAAGGCTTGAAACGAAATCTTGATGGCTGATCGTTGTTTCCTCTTTTCCTGCCCCGTACGCTCGTAACCGCTTGGAGCTTCGCTGGAAGGCAATGGCTCTTATTCTCTCGGATATTGTTATGTCCTATACAAGGCAACATCGAGATACCGATGCACTGATACCGGAGACGATCGACTTCGAAGATCCCCGAACGATAATCGCATTGCATAAAGAGCGATAAAACTTTCTCGTTACAATCATTACTGCGTTGTCTTCGATTTACACACACATGTCAAAATGATAAAAGTATGCATACAATACAAATGCTAGAATATATTACTAATATCCCTAAAAAGTCATGAAACTTGAATGAAACATTATAAGAGCTGCAAAAAAAATTGCTTACTTGAAATTAACGGGGATGGTAAGTTTAGTAACTAAAATTCATCGCATACCAAGTATTGCAATATTACAATGTTACTCTATTGCATTCTACAATACATTGTGTTACGAGTATTTGTAGGAATAATTAATTTTCTTTTGCTAATCGAACGCACGGAAGAAGTTGCCTCCATTCAATTACGGATACGTATTATAAAGATCGGATCTGGCGAAAAGAAATCTCTTTATACTACGTGGATTTAAGTTGTTGCAAACACGGGGTAGTTTACTGCCGGTGACTGTGGCCACCGTCCAAACTGGATACGTATTTAATTGGAGTTACGTTGAACCATAAACATAATCGTAATATGATAATTATACGGTTGTCGGTGGGTCCTGCCCGTTCACTCTCATAAAGAGTAAGGGGACATTAACGGGCGATACTTGGGCGCGGTAAAAGCGACTCGCCGCGCATCGTCGCGGCTTAGAAGAGAAGCGCCAAGAAGTGTAAAAGACTTCCTGTTAAACTCAGTATCAGCGCGAAAGATCACGCGATTTAGGAATAGAGCCGCTTTTGCAACGACACGTTCACCCTTGATGACCTATTTTATTTGTCTGTTAACAATTAAGATATAGCTGGGTCGATGTTTTGCTTCTTTTATTTTACAGTTATTTTTACATGTTATTCATATCATTCAAACGCGAATACTCGAGAGAAGAAACACGAGAGGACTGATGCAAATATTGTACATCTAATTTATCATGAAGAAAAATGTTCTCTGGAAATTTAATGACTAATGACTGCAAGTAGTCATTAAGAAAATTCATTTGCCCTCGTATTTTATGATATACTCTTGGCAGATCTTGCTGATATTTATAGAAGATGTCGAGTATCGTTTTAATATGTACAGTAATTACTCGAGTATGCGCGAGTTTTTCTCACATTATTTAATATATTTCTTCCTGAGATGAGTATAGATAAGTGAGAACGTGATCGGTGGAATGCGAATCACAAACATTTGATTATCACACAAATTCTTTTCGTTAGCAAGGATTCTCCTCCGCGAGTCTTGCGGATTCCTGTATTTGTACGAAAACACTCTTTACATCGTACAGACGTATAAGTGTAAATAAATATATACAGATATGCGGCTAGTGGTACCGGTCAACGCGGTGTAATAATAGCGTGCCGTGTGAAAGAGTGTGTTGCGTGTTTCGAATGACAGACGTAAGGACAGGAGGTGAGCGAACAAACCCCCATTCTCCCCTTCTGACACTCCCCTTTTGAAAACCATTTCCTCCTAACGACCGTAGCTGTTTTCTGCCTATGGCAATCGTCCTACTCGCCTGATTTGACGGAATTATTACGGAAGTAAGAGTTTGCGGATTGCGTATAGAGAGCCACAGATATCTTACTCTTTTTTTTCGTTTATGATTCAAAGTGCAATTTTCCATTCTAGGCATTAAGAAATTTATTTTCTTTAAATAATCCAATGATTTTTCTTTTATGGTTGATTTCTGA
This sequence comes from Wasmannia auropunctata, assembly GCF_000956235.1. Lineage (NCBI taxonomy): Eukaryota > Metazoa > Arthropoda > Insecta > Hymenoptera > Formicidae > Wasmannia > Wasmannia auropunctata. The sequence goes on along the minus strand of NW_012026837.1, from coordinate 1,102,555 downwards.
AATTTATTCGAGATGAATATATGATATCGAAGATGAAGAACTGGAGCTCATTTTATTACATATTTATCACGTTTTTATATAGATATCTTTTTTATAATATTGGAGATATCAAAGGACAATTTAGCGTCTTGGTAATTAATTGCTGCAACAGCCTCTTTTGTCTGCAGTTCCGAAAGCCAATATCTCTTAAAGACCAATTTGCGCAAATCGAGGGTGAAATATCGCGTTTGCACGTCGATCTATTCACTGACGGCCAATGTTGTGTGGTCAACGTCGAACGCGGACAGTTCTGGACCGACTCTTCTTCCTGTATGCCGGCAATAGAAACGGCATCTCTCGAACTCGAGCGCTTGATTGCACGCGTTATTATTAGCGAGCTTCTCCAACGGCCACGTCTCATTATACGACGCGTTACTCCGTCGCAATAACCAACGTACGGACGAATAATGATCGATTGCCGATGCATATCTCGGGGCGTGCTCGTGCCATACCAGCATTGTTTATGTTCTAAGTTAACACGTATCAATTAATTATATCGCAACAATTAATTATTGATGACAGTTATGAGACATGAATCTTTTGCTTCTTTATACATTTTCCTTCCACAAGATATACTTTGAGCTTATAATTCCATTTCTGACATTTATAGATAAATCGATAAATATGATAAACTACATGTAAATTAATTATTTATTTAAAATGAGTTTTTTTAACAAAAGATACTTTTTTTTCGTGATACCACCTACGCTTGATTCGCATCCTATATGCTTGCCTCCGTCTGTTGAGAAATATCGCTCGAATTTACCGCAGCGGAGGATCTCTTGCGGCTTCTTTTATTTTTCAGCACACGTGGGACGCACGTACGTGGATATGGGATCGCGTGGTCCCCGCGTGTCTTTGACGGACCATTCGACTTGCTCGTAGCTAAGTTTTCGTAAGAATTTGCATCGCGCTTCGTGCCGAAGATTCGCGCCTGTGACGACCTTGTTAAATATGGATGAAAGTTTATATGGATCCATCTTCCAAGAAAGGGAATGTGTTGCTCCCTTGACGTTACGCGATCAAGCGCGCTCGTGACACGGGCGTGGCAATCGCTGAATATCCACACAAAGTGTGGTAACACACGGATAAAACGACTGACAGACGACTATACCCGACTGTACGCGTGTCACGGGGTTTCCAATTCGTCTTATCGCGCCTTCGGATCGAATCCACCCTCGCTAGAGGGACGACGAAAGCCTCTACATTGTTGCCGGTCTCACGCCGCATCGTACAAAAATAAGAGTATTAGTTTGGATTACGTTCTCCATGTTGTATCAAGATCCCATTCCACGATTTCACAAGTTCTGAATTTCTGAAAGTGTCAATATTCGTCTGGCCTATTCTCGGATCCATTTCTTCTCCGATCGTTTTATGTGCTTGATTACTGTTCAATGGTTAGGCACTTGCAGGCGATTAGACGAGTTGTGTGCCACATTTGTGATCCTGGTTAACGTTACTGTCGGCTCGAAACGTCTCTACGGTGAAACGTTTCGGTGGGTTTCAGGTCGAGTACCGTCGCTGTCAATACGTCCCTTCCTCGTTTACGTGCGTGCCGTGTGCGTGCTGTAGTGTGTGTCACGCGATGCCTGTGCGAACGCGTTAACATATGTGGGCAGAGCAGCCGCTATCAAGGCTTCGTCCGTCCGGTTCATTTCTCTCTCTCTCTCTCTCTCTCTCTCCTCTGAACAGTGGTTCTCACGGATTATTGACGATTTACATTCTGTACAATTGTTCTAAAATTAACAATTTGAGATTCCCCTTCGTTGCTTTCCAAGAACATTCTGTTGTTGTCACATAATTTTCAGATTATTACAAATTTTGTCGAATACTTGTAATTGAATTGCATTAACGATACCATTTAATACGGAGTATTCAGTGTAGTTAAAACTGTTTTTACGAAAGTCAATTTACCAAAATAATAAATTCTACTACGAAGATCTTAGCCGGTAACGAACGAGGAACGTTAACGACCGGTCTCTTGTTTCTTTGCACGATGCTCGCAAACCCTCGATTATTTTTCGCGCTAATGAACGTTTATATACACACAGCCGGAGCTGGGTGTCACTGTCCGCGCTTAATGCGATTGCAGTTCACGATAAGATGTTGCCTCTTGGCAATCGTTAACGTCGCTTTCGCCCCGCTCGCTTATCCTACACGCACGCGCTACCCTCGGCACGCGTGTGCGTACAAATTCGTTCTAGATCTTATTGAAATCTTTCTCGTGGACGTTTTACCCTTGAACTTCAAGGTAAGTTTGTCGCCCGAAATGCAAAAGCTCTCACCTTTCCAATTAACATCATTATACGTCCAATCCACACATGAAAGCTGCAAAATAAAAATTAATAATTTATTTAAAAAATCGTAAGCAAATATTTAAAACACGAATAAATAAAATACGAATATAGTATAGATAACGCATATGACGATTAGTTGAGCCTGCTGGCTTAGAATATCGATGAGAAAAGCGGATACACATCGTCAACATGTATGAGAAAGATCGAGAAGAGGTATAAGAAACGACTGGTGATGCGACGGTAGAGGGAAAAGAGGAGACTGGCAAAGCCGTCTTATCCCGAGGGAGCGGAGGCAACATGGGAAACCAATTAGTCGAGGAACGCCGCCACCGTGCCGTTAGATACGAAGCGAGCTCGATAGTACGGTGAATTGGCCGTTGCTGCCGGTTTCGACGGTGTTGTTGCCGATACGTTGCCTGTCGTTATCGCTAAACACCCGCAAACCTGCCGCGCCGCGTGGACTTTTCTTTGGTAATATTCAACCCCACGGATAGATTGACGACGCGCGAGAATTAAAATCCCGTCGCGTTTGGTAACGTATGGTCCGCCTCGCGATACTACGTTAATGCGCGGGAATGATTTTACGCCTTTTCTTTTTTCTCTCCTACTTCTTTATATAATATCATAGCGCAGATGTGCGCTATGATGCGACATAATGTACATGAGAGATAAAATAATGCGCTATATCTTACAATTGGTGCGTTTGATAACTATGTGAACGTGTTTGAATACTTCCAATACTTTTGAACAGTTATTTGATTTAAATGGCATTAATCAAGTAAATATTAATGTGACGTTGACACGAATAAGAAATTCATACGAGAACTATTTAATGAATAGTGCTGCATAATTTTACATGGTTTTATTTAGAAATGCATATCTCAACTCAGTTATATCCATTCATTACTTTAAATATAAATTTTGTATGCATAAAATATATAGAAAATTCCGATAGGGAGATCAAGAAGCGTGTTATTCATGAGTTAATTAATTCCTGAGAATGATCTCTGTACAAACTCTTCGTTCGGGATTCATGTTACCGTGTTGTAAATCTCCAAGATTCGCAGAACGTTGTTCGTCAGCGGGGATCACCTACGGCGTGCTGCCGGTTTTTCGTGGTCGCGGCGGTTTTTTGAGGTGGACGATCATTTGGGAGTCTAATTTATACGACAGTTAAATTAAAACGACTGCGGTGGCGGCGATGGCGGAATGAGAGGTGGATGCATCTGCGAATCTCCATCGAGTCCGAGGGAACGAGGGCGAGAGCGAGTGGGACGGGGAAAGCATGAAAGAACGAAAGGCAGGCACTGTATATACAGAGTCGGGAAGTCGAGAGGCTCTTACGTGAAGAGAAGAGGTACAGGGAATACTCCGAGAAAGAGATGAGACTATATCGTGATTAGGGAGGAATGTTGATTAGATCCATCAGCTGGTCGAGTACGGGCCCTCTTTCCTTCTCGCTGGACCCTTTGCCTCTTAAACCGATCTTCTCCCCTCGTATCTTTCTGACCTAAAAACTCAGTTTTTTTTCTGTAGAGACGTATAGTTCCTGTTCCCGAATTTATTATTATATACTGTTTTTTCTTTGCGATCCGTTTAAACTATTCTGCCAAAACAATTACTTTTAATTATTTATAAGTTAAAAATTAATTTTGATTATAATTATGATAACAATTCAAAATTCATTATCATATAACAATATATCAATTATATCATTTTACAATAAGTCATAAGTATATCTTATTTAGCTTTAGCTTATACGTTTCTGATATACATGGATTTCTTATACATATACAATTTGATAATACTGCCCCAGCGTATTTTAATTATTATCGATATTTTTGTATTAGTAATCGGATATTTAGAAAAAAATCAATATCGCAAATATCTTGCTGACTTTTACGATGTAGAGAAACCTAGTCACTCGCTTTGATTCTGGAACCGAAACTCGTTTTCGTGGCGAACGTGTTTCCGATAACGCGTCGCTGTGGCAGCAGCCAAAAACGATGGATGCAGTAGGAGTCGTAAAAGCAACAGCACGAATCTGGATTTCGTTTTATTGACAACGCGCCAAATACCCGGATTCCATATTTATGACTGGCCGATCGTCTTCTCCTCCTCGTGTTGTACCTATAACACGTCACTCGTGCGTTCATCCCGTGAAAGGAGATGGACACTGGCCGGAGCTCCAAAACAGGCTGTTGCCCGTCTCGTTCTCACTCTTCCCTCTCACCTCTCTCCTCATCTCAACAGTCATAAATTTGTTTCGTTTATACGACCGTTTTAAAATCATTCCCCGGTCAGGTGTACACCTTGTTAAGGTCTAAACTCGTGGCCATTTAATCGCTCGAATCTTGTGGCTATGTGTGGTTAGTACGGCCTCTAAAGTCCCACCTACAGCGCGTTTTTGTACTCCTTTGCACCATAAATCCGTTACGAAAAATGTTTATGCTTTTAATCTAAATATAATAGATGGAAGGAGATAATCTTTTCTGTTCAAACTTATTCGAGTACTCATGCTTTTCACTTGAGTCAAGTGTATGTGTTACGTTATTTCCGAGATGAAAATGACGATGGAATTATCATGGTGATTTTATATCAATTTGAACATTTAGACAGTTTGTCGATTTTTCTTTCGAGGATGCTTTAAGGGCAATCATTAAGTCAATTTCTGTGGCAGGTAGCTCGGTTACTTTGAAAATCCATCTCGGATATGTCTCGATTAGTTCGCGGTTGGACGGTTACGATGCTGGCATGATATTCCATTACGAAGGAAATGTAAATATAATTGTAGCGTGCTGACATAACGGTAAGATAATCCGCCGAGCGAAGGCGCTGCCACTGCAATAAATCGTAATTTATGATCCCTATATACGCCCGCCGGTATCGTCGAGAAATTCAAGACTACACAGACAGAGACTAGAATTCTCTTTCTCTCATCCGTCTCTTTCTTTTGAATTTATCTCTCTGTTTCTTTTTTACCTGCTTTCTCTCTCTCTCTTTCGTTTTCGTTTCTATCCACTCTTATCCCGCTCTGCGGAACGACTAAGAAGGCAAAGACTCTTGATCTGGGTCCAGTCGATGGGCATACTTACAATGTGCTGCCTTACCTCCATAATCTATCGGCGTCTCTGTCCAGTCTCCCAACTCTGTCCCTCTCTCCGACTTGGATCCGCTAGTTTCTCCGTCTTTATCGCACCCATCCGCCTCGTTTATGTCTTGTTCTCTTAGCTTCCTCTCTCGAGCTCTTGAGCACCAATAAATTAATTGCAGAGATTTACGTATCTCGCCCGTAAACCAGTCAGCGAGACTAATGCTTGGCCTCTAATTACATAATTATATAGCATTATGTTACGACGGTCAATTAATACGTACGTACAATGATTCGAAAGCGCGATTTGCGATTCGCGATAATAAGTTACGTTTCCTCGCGATCTCATTCCGGCGATTTCGCGCAAAGTGTTATGCTTCAAATCACCAAATACATATACGATGTATATGCCACTTCGATAAGTGATCATAATTTATCGTCCATAAGGATGACAGTGAACGCGTGTCAGTTATATGTTTTACGGTGAATATCACAAGCGATTCCAAATTCCAATATCGTTCGCACTTGCACTTGTACGTTTTGTATGGGATATTACATATTCCATGAGACATTTCATATCATAATGATGGCTTTCACAATACGGGAATGCATCAGAACGCAGACCGATATTACCTAATGCTTCTACTCGGTCTTCGAGATTTCACTTTTCCTCATTCGCGTAGATTTCCCAGATCGCTCTTTCGAGGGGTTCCTCGATGACTATTACTTCCTCTCAAGGACGCATTCTCGTGATTCTGAGCAGACATTTTTCCTCAACGGGAAGGAAACGTACGGTATAAACGAGCGGGGGTGGAATATGAGATGCGGGCAACTGATTTATTTAAGGGGCAGGCCAGACATCCGGTTTGTCGAATTACACTTTAAGAGTGCCTATAGTAGACGGACTGGCAGATACAAACGGAGACGGACGGCAGGACGAACGTGCGAGCGAGAAGCAACGACGTGGAACGAGAGCGCGTAGCTCGTCGACCCGTTAACCGTTTATCATTGCATCGACACGAGTCACGCGGTGGACCCTACTGGCCACTTAAAAAACGGCGATTCAGCCTTTAGTAGGAAGTGACGTCAGCTTTGGAGGTATACCGTGAGCCATGTCTCTCTCTCTCTCTCTTTCTAAACGCGACGTAAACAGCTTTACTACACAGCTTTCATCGTACGACCAAAGTTTGTCGACTGGATGATGATAATTTGATAAGAATATTCATCTCAGATTCTTCAATAATTATCGTTAATTGCAGTATAATCATATCACGATCTCAGTACAAAATTTTACGATGTTTAATATCTGAGAAATTGCTTAAAAATTCCAGCGGTTATCGAATAATTTTTAGTTTAATTAAACCTTTTTCGAGATAATTTTTATATATATGATATGATATCGCTCGGCCACACAATTATTGTAAGCACGATCTGAAGATTATCCGCTTTGACAACCATGATTCCTCGTTTTGCGTTAGGTGCTAGTAGGAAGCGGTCCGGCGACGACCGATGCATTATTAATGTCCCCTTACTCGTTACCACTCTCGTATTTACTTGCTCATGCAATCTATCGGCATCCCTGAGCAAATAGCCGTTCAAGGATCATGAGTAATTAATCAAATCAAAGAGTGACGTCTCTCATTTCATGCCCATTGTGTTATTGCCTGAGATTTTCTGACAAGAAAATTTGTTTAATTATTTCATGTGAATCTCTCTGTGAAGACATCTTTATCTTATCAAATATTGTACATTACTTTTTTTAGTCGTGGCTGTTATTTTGTATTCTTATCTACAAGAGAACATCTCTAACAATATATACTATATAAATGTTTTTGTGGCTTATTTATCATTTGTTATATGTATTTCGCATAAATTTTTTCTAAAGTTCACTCCTGTTGGCTTCTGCAAACCAATAAATTCACGTCTGACGCGTCTCTGCTCTAGCAGGTCCTCTAGAATTGACCGCGTAACGATTTCAGACGAGATACCAGAGCAGGCAATCGAGGGAGGGAGCGAGTCGGTATATTATCGCGAAGATGACGCTTATGACAGCATGTGGGAGTAGCTGTCACTCATTGTTGCCTGGCCAGACTTGATATACCCAGACATTTCGCTTCGTGATATCGAGAGATTCGCCTGCTTCACATTCTTGCCCTTCAACCTCGGGACGAGATCAATAAACTGTCAAACACACCGTTTTTTTTTTTTTGACATGTCTTATAAAAGTACAGAAAGTTACTTTCAAAGTAATCGCTATTAGTATATATTATTTTCGAGCAAGGAAAAATTTGTGCTCAAATCTGCTTGAAAAATAAAGTCAGTGACCCTGAAGAGTCCATTCGTTCATCGTGTACGAACGTTATGAAGAATCATTCATTGAATACTTCTATCTCCCGCTCATCTCGTGGCTGTAATAACACTTCAGAATACGTTAGCGAGAAGCAACGAATTGCCTTAGATAGAATGATCTACGATTTGTTATTTGTGTACTGCCAAGTAATTCGCGCCAAGGGAGAAAGTTGACGAACTCATTACGGTTTTTTATTTTCTTCACTAATCTACGAAAATTTCATTCATGCACATACATCAATAATTTGTCACATTATCTCGTTAGTTTCGCTCATTTATATTTAAAATTAACTACGTTCACACATTTATGTACGATACTTCGTGCGTTGCCGTCGAACTGATTCATAAAACAAACTTGAATTTTACACGTGAAAGTAATTCCGCGCGTGTCCCGACGCGGATTCGCAGACGTCTCGTTTCTTTCCTCCTACGATGGGAGATTCTCTACGAGCGTCATTATCACACGGCTACACCTACGGAATAAACGATTGAATATTTACGGCAGACATTCGTCGCGCGCGCGGCTTCTTCCAGTAAATCCGTTGATTCGTAAGTCGTGCGCGTCCTGTCGGGCTCCCCCGAATCATTTAGGTATGCCGGCAGCATTTTCGTTGAGAGATACGTGTGCTCCGTCTTTAATCGAGATCGAAATCGGTCTGACGCGCGCCCGACGATCAATGGTCCGTGTATAGGGTGTATACGAAAAGTCGCGAAAGTTTTTTTTTTAAGAATCAGAGTTTAGAATAAATATCTATATTAAATAAAATCATTAAAAATGAACTGTTAATGACGAGACGTTCTATTTTACGATGCCTCGTTTTGGAATACTCGATAATATAAACTGTTTAAAAGTCGCATCCTACGTTAATTCGATGAATATTACATATTTCAGGGAATCATGTGAAATTAACATTATTTTCCCAGAGTAGGTACATTAAAACAGTAAACGTTGTAAATGTCTATTAATTTTAATTTTGCCTTATTCAAAAAGTCAAATGTTCAATCAAATCAATCACGTTGATTTGACATGAAATTCATTATTATGTAATGTCTGTGATTAAAAAGAAGATACGTGTCTTACACGGACGTGTTCAGCGTATAGACAACGAAAAAATTCCCGACGCACGTTAGCGTGACATGCACTTCACACGCTAAAAACTTTTATTTACATGAAACGAAACTATCAAGAGCAAAAATAATATATGTATAAAAGTGATATTATTCTATTTTGCAACTGATATTTTAGATCTGCACCGGTGGTCGATTTTAAAAATTTCGTATTTTTAAAATCTTTTAGGTAAAATTGATATCGATGTGACGCATGTAGTTAATATTGATTAATAGTTAAGAAGGAGTATAAGAGCAAAATAAAATGCGAGAAATCTGCAGAATTAGTATTTACAAACGTATAGATGTAAAAATGCGAATGAGAAAATATAATAACGATTGAAAAATTATAAAGTTAATTTGTAATTTTTTTTGCATTACAGAGGCCGCCTTCCTCGTCGCTCTCGTATCCTGGCGCGGGTGCTAACGATGACGCCCGCAGCCCCGGGAGTGGTGGTACACCCGGACCCCTCAGCCAGCAAGCGCCAGCCAGTTTGGACTCCTCGGACCCAGGTGAGTTTGCTTATTGTAAAGAAAAATGATATAATTTAACAAAATAATAATTTTTATTTGTGTCACATGTCATTTGTAATTTATTTTTCAACAATGAATAATATGTAGTTATTTGTCTCTGAATAATTCATTGTTGTAAAGGTCGCGTCGCGCACGCGGCGTGGGTTATAAATATCCGCAGGTCATAAAAGCGCGTAGGTGATGAGCTATCAAGAATTTTCGGATCGATTAGTCGTGACGGATCGATAGAACTTAAAGTAGGTCTCTTCCGCGCGCGGGGTGAGAAACGCATGTCCAGGCACGACTCGCGCGGGTGACGACGGCTAGGCGGGCTAATGACAATATCACGCGACGAGCAACGAGTTGATGACAATCAAGACGCGCGGCTAGTCGGGACCCCACGAACCCCTTCTACACGCCCTTCAAATTTTACGAACACGGACGCGAGCGTCGACACCATCAAACTCGCGGCGAAGCCACCGTCGAGTCTAATGAGCAGTTTGTCGCATTGGCGTAGTCAACGAGAATATTATTGCACAACAAATTATTATGTTTCATCTCTTTGAGCAAGAAATTTTTTCTTTCAAATCTACACTGGCACGATATAAGATCACTTTTTTAGTCTCATTGTTTATGTGAATATTTCGTTGCGGAAAGGCATTTCATCGCTTGTTGCCCTTATACTGTGATGTGGTGATGAAAAATGTATTTTTCTACATTTTCTACGATTTATTCTACCGTTAGCGTACAGTAACGAGAATGTTTGTCGACAGTACCGAAGGAAAAGTTCGGTAGCGTCGAACGAACCGCGCCAATGGTTAACGCGACCGGGTTCAGTCAGTCACCGGAGGGTATACAAGTTCACGACATCATCCCATAAAGATTCATTAAGGTCCGCCGTTCTCTATATTCGTTCTGTCGTGCCAACATTATAGTGCCGCGTGGCGTGCCAGTTTGGCCGGGCACGCACATATGTATATACGTGCACACGGGCGAGAAACAAAACGGTTGATCAATAACAATCATAAGCACATAAGCGCGGGCTACGCCAAACGAAGGACTGGGCGAGAAGATGAAACCGATGACCGCTGATAATCGGAGAAAGGGAGAGAGAGAGAGAGAGAGGAGAAAATAATGAATGGTGGCTTCTGAAATGGTGGAGCGCGTAACGCTCAAATTAAAAAGCAGTCTCGTTGCATCTTCGTTGTTGCTATAATATTCGACGATGCAAATGGAGCGCGTGCAACGGCCATTTCGTGACGAGATACGAATCTGCTGTGCGAGATTTGTCGCGGAAAAATGTTGACGAGAGTCTCGCGCGAGTTTCTTTCAGCACGCGTGCCCACCGTCCTTTTAATTTCACCAAGCACTTATTGTTAGTCGTATACAAGTTTACAACTCTTGCTTTTGCAAGGTGAACGGCCTATTTATCTATTACATATCACATATCCTATAATTGGCACATAAGTGGTTCAAATTAATGTTTTTAGAAAGCAATATTGTTTCCAAGGTTTGAAATTGTAAAATTGTACGTATAATCATTAGATTGCTATCGTTGTTACGTCGTTACTTTCGGAACGAAAAGATACTAAAAGTAGGATAATCTTCCTGCTGCTTCCAAATTACAAAATAACGTTGGCCAATTCTCATTCTCGAGGTAATGCTATCGCCTAATGGAAATTTCGCGTGCCGATAATATTTACAAATATTTCTAAACGTTTAATTATACAAATTTAGGAGTACAAGAGAACAACTTTTGTAAGAGAAACGAATAATATTATCCCTAATATGTCATATGTGTGTCTTCCTACTGGCTGAAAAGTTCTTTGAAGATAAAAATTTTCCTCGCTCTCTCGTATATAGCACACGTCCGACAATGTTAAGTCATCTTCAGATTTAATATCCACGAATTGAGCGTGCGTGTATCGCGCGCACGGGCTACAGCTAGTTCGTGACCAGATATCAATCTCCGCGCGCGAGATCTGTCGTGAGAGCGCGTAGAACCCGAGAGTTTCGCACGTGGCCACTATAGAAAGCGCAACCGTTGACGCACGCGAGATCGCGAGAGAGGGAAAAAAATTGATGGCTCTCCTGCGCAGCGACAGGAACATGATAATCCGCAATCGGCGCTTTCACCGAACGACGATACGGCGCGGCGGAGAACGTATCTCGCGCGTTTGGAGAACGTCCGCCTGTCCCGTCGTTCGGTTTTCTTACGTAAGCGCGATTCGATAGGCTACTTTAATCCACGCACTCGTCGAGCGACGCCTCGGGAAATGCAAATTGTCCGTTATTATAAAACGGGAGAACGCGCGCGGAAGTGATGAATATGTGAGTGCGAATGTATATGTTTCGTTTAATAACATGTAATCGATTAGAGGTGCTAAAAGAACTTAATTGACATACATTAGATTCGCGGAAACACCATCGAGCTTAGGCAAATCAAGCTTGTCAACATAAATTACAGTTGTATGATAAGACTGGCCGGTGACATTTATAATTATCGATTAATTATTATCGATTGAATTATTATCAGATTGGATTAGATTATTAGATCTCGTGCGCGCGACGCAATATTTTCGTTATCGATATCATATGTATACGCGTGATTTTTAATTGTACGTTTACAAAAATTGGAACAACTAGCGATGCATTGCTATCCATTATGTCGCGTCGCGTATCTCGTATCTCTTTCTAATCGCAACGCTACATGTACGTGTACGTCATTAACGCGAAAGCACGTCCACAGACTTCGAGAAGCGAGGAAACGATACGAGTGTTGAATACATTAACAATCGCAACGAATAATCGCTTACATCGCCGTCTCGCGTCGCGTAAATGCGCTCTAAAATGTCGTTAAATGTTGTTATAACCAATCGATTTATTCCTGATAAATAAGACGACGTTATTCTCTCGTTGATTTTTAAACCACCACGAATCTGAAGTTACAAACTATTTTCCAAGTACTGTGACTTTTGTTCCAATACTTATTGATAAATTTAATGATGCAGACTAAATTGAAACAAAGCTAAATCATGAAAAAATTGGCGGCAATGTAGTATGTTGTGAAATTTGTAAACTTTTTACAAGATAATCAATTATCAAATGTAATAGTAAAGAGCTGCAATCTTGAAGTATTAAATAATAATGTTGATGCTCATCTATGTGCAACATCTCGCGACAATATAGACAATTGTTTTGCTCAACCCTCTTTAGGAGCTTCACCCCTCCGTAAATGGCGAGTATTGATGCATGTAGACTTCCTTACTCGTACATACAACGCGAGTTACTTGCGTTGGCTGGTTACTTAATGTCGAGATGCTATCGACACATCCGGGGTTGTCATCTACGACGCGGTATTTGCTCGGTTCGTTTTCCTTCCTCTTTTCGGTCTATTCGCGGTTCTTTTCGTTCCTTTCTTCACCCTGTAGGTTCTCATTAACGTGCCAGCTTGTTTGCCGCGAGATATCATCATAAACGTTCTTTTTTTTTATTCGCCTCCCGTCTCGCCGCGATGACTGACAACGACATCATCAGTGAGCTTAATTTGTATTTCATCATTCGTTAAACGACAATCTCGCGGTAGGTTTTCATGCTCTCTAAACTCTCCGACGATATATTCGTATTATACGAGAAATTGTCGGCGCTAATAGTTACTTTGACGATAGCTGATAAAATTTCCGAATTTCGTTCATGTTCTGTTAGAAAAACAACATATTTGGAAAAAGTTACGAGCTCGATTTTAAACCGCGGTGTCGCAGGAGGAAATATCACTTAGGAGAGATACAAACTCTCTCCCCCTAGTGTATTACATTTATTCTAAATCAATGGACATATATACAATAAAAATCAGAATGTGAGCGATACATTTGACATTCGTTTTTTAAATGTTCACCGCTACACGACATTTATGTCGCCTCATCCATCGTTCAGCGACACTTTCATGAAAGCTTCGATGGAGACGTCACGTGTGTCAGTCCGGAATGTTTTCCAGGACGGGCTGAAAACGCGCACGCCGCCGATACGTGGGAAGAGCACGGCTCGGGGCATTAACATATCGTGTCGCAATCGCTCGCGGATATAAACACGTTCCTCCTCGCAGTGGTTATAAAAGATTCTATCTCGGCCAGGCTAACCGATCGCGATACACGGCCTCGAGGAACTATGCGCCGTGTGTTATGAACGAGGTAAATATACCAGTACATACGGCGACAGTCGTGCAGCTCTCGTAAAATTTATCTCGCATGCGATACCCCGCAACTTTTGTTTTTCGTCAACGAACGTACCTACGTTGCTGGCCTGTCACCTTGCTGGCCAAATATTGCCTTCTCGCTACCTTCTTTTTCGAAAGGTGCGACAATGTTTCGTACTATCGATGCTCATCTGTAGTTTCATTTTTTTTTGCATTAATCGTATCACACTGGATGATCATAAACATATAGTACAGAGTACGATCGTTAAACATACTTTGTGCAGATGACGACAGTTGCTTTAAATCATCTGCTATCTAATCTACACTTTTGCGAATATGTTTTCAAAAACATTTAGAGAAACACGTTGATAAAATATGTTTGAATATTAATGCGGTACGAAATTGGAGTTTGTTGCTACTTGCTTTAAAAATTGAATGAAAATGATATTGGCACTGTAAGGAAAAAATAATTAAATTATATTTACGAGATATTCTAATTTCAAGCTTTTTTAGGAACCTTTCTTTAAAGATTAATAGAACACCAACGATTAACATCTCATCTCGGATTTACTATATCTGAGAAACAATCTCGTACTATCGATCATCCTATCTTTGGAATACGCACTATCGTTCGAGCGACAAGCAAACAGAGAGAATCTTTTGCTCTTTTTTTTGTATTCGGACACTTTCGAGCAGATTGGGTCTTTCGATTCGGTTGGAACGGGTCCTGTCAACCAACGACTGTCCCTTCGTAACAATCTTCGACGTTCGACTTTCTGTACCTTTCGAGAGATCCTTAATCGACGGTTCGTCGACTTATTGTTAGTCGTTTGACTCCCAACGTCTTGGCTTTTTCTCGCCTCTCGATTGTCGCCTCTCCTTTTTTCACGTGCGGAAAGGGAGAGCGTATAGTGCGTGAGAAAAGGAGAAAAAATTAGATATCCCTCGTTTTCTGACAACTATCGGGCGTGTGTCGGTCGAAGAAGAAAGAGGCAAAGTGACGACGGGGGCTGGCAATAGGGGGGAAAAAGGGTGAGCGTTAAAGCATGTACGGGGACCAAAGATCACGAGGAATTCCTGGAAATCGGCTTATACGGAGGAGAGGATGCGAGAGAAAGGGGTATCGAAGGAGGGAGATAGAAGTAATGAGGTTGATTCTCTGTTTTCTGTGTTTTCAGCGAGCGGCAGAGAGAGTATCGGTCGGTTATCGGGCCGGGACTTTTTTTTCTCGTTTTGCCTCTTTCTACGTAGAACTCACTCTCCTCCCCCGCATTAGTCTCCCTCTGGCGCAGTCTCTTTCTCTCTTTCTTTCTTGCAACATAATGAGACCTTCATGTTGTGAATTTCTGCATCTTGTAACTCCTTTTTTTTCTTTATCCTGAAAACGTTTTGGTTCTACGTTATTGAATACGAGACAAGAGTCTCGCCATTGCCCTGTAGAAAAACTTTTGTTTGCTTTTGATCTTACGTATATAAATGAAGAACGATTCTTTCTAATAAAGAAATTTCTTTTTAAAGAAAAAAAGATTCTTTCTAACGTACATTATATACGTTACATTAAAAAATAAATTGCCGAAATTTACTTCTTAAATTCAATGGAAATAATTTTATCGAAAATATCAATTATTACATTCTTACATTTCCCGGTGGCAAATCATACACTGAACGATTTAATAGCCCGTTACGAATTGGGAACATCCGAGACCCAACTGCAGAAATTGGCGTAATACGCCTTATTATTATCGAAACCGCAACGGCGAGAGGTTCTCAACTTGTGCGCGTAAATGATCGATAGCACGCAGATGGCACCAGGAAGCGATTAAATTATGAAATGTGTACATTTGCAACGACATTGCTCGCGCTTGCAACGACATGTCGTGCGTACAAAGTTTATGAGACGTAGCCGGGCAGGGGAGAGGAACCGGGGTCGGACACCGCGATACCGAAGTTAATTGGCATGTTAATGAATAATAAACTCGTGTCACTCGCGCGCGGGGTATCGATAGCTCTCGGGACGGTTTGTAACTGCGGACGTGACAGCGCGGCTGGTGCGCTCGCTCATTAATATTATTGTTTACTATGCCTCTAATCTCCGTAATTTTTGCAACCGCGCAACCGCGTTTCTACCGAATGGTGACTTGTCAGAGTTCATTGATTTGAGCGACGGCGCGGCGCGGCGCGGCACGACGCGGCGCGCCGAGCGTTATTCGTTATCTTCTTTCCCGGTCGATTCTTGGTAGTAGTGCTCCGGTCTGGCTGACCAAAGAAAGAAATTTTCTTATCTGTCCATCCGATAGGCGAAACCTACGTCAGCGAGCCACAATTGCAACGCCGTAAATTGGCAACGAGACGTTCACCATCTGGTCGATTAATTCTTTGAGTAACGGATAACGATAAAGCCACAGGTCGGACTCGACAAACACTTGATCATAATGTAATACCGTAATGCAAGGAGAAATTTCACTATTTGAAAGATATCCACAATTCCTCGTTCCAGTGGTATAAACTAAAATTTCCGGGCTTAAGTCCAGGCTAATTGAAATACGGATAATTTTTTACATTGCGTACCTGTGCGTATTGGATTGGCGAGTTCCACTTTTTGTATTATTTCCCTGTGTATCGCCAATGTGCGTAAATAATCGGAGCAGTAATCAACAAAAACAAATAAGCGCAATATTATTTATTGGCCGTTTTCCAAAAGCAAATTTCAGGATATTTACCTCTCTACCTCATTTCATCGGCATCCTAATAAACGTCGGTATATTCCGGGTGATTTAAAAATAGTCGTAAATTCAATCCTCTCTCACGTTCTCTCTTTATCTCTTGTGTGCGCGAACGCTACACGCGGCCCGCAGAAAAATCAATTAAGCGGCTTATGTGAAATATCGACGCAATTACGCACGATTGCCAAATCTAGTCGAGCTATCGATGGCCGCATTATCAAACGCTCCCGGTTAGCCGTGTCGATTTCAGCTGCAATTCTCTCCCGCGCACCGTCAGCTTTTCATCGAGCGTGCGCATTTTTATTACGCGATTCGGAGGCGTATTACTGCGCTCGATGGAGCGTGCACGAATCCAGGGAATCGCACGCGAGATCCTTTTCCACTGAGGCAAACAAGGAGCGATTGCAAAACCGGTGATCGATAACGCATTTCACGATCGACAGATACGTGATTTGGCATTTCGTAAGCAATTGGTCCTGGAGAAATTCGTGTGGATACATTATTATAAATTTCCTTGAGAAGGATTGAAAAATAGAAAACTTTTGATTTGTTTTAAACAAAAATTAGAAAATAATATATATGTAAAAAATTAGCATTACATATATATATGTATATGTAAAAGAGTTAACTCAACACTGACAAGCGACAAATAAGATATTAAAATTTACCATACGTTTATTGTTCTGTTTACCGAAATATCATTCTGTGTCGATGTAATTGACTGACCAATGAAATTACGCTCCGTGATGACAATGCAGCGATAAACGATTTCGCGAAAATCTCTCGCTTTATCGTGAAAGTCCACGTTACTCGCAGGGACGTTCCAATTCTTTCGCAAAGCCATTCGTCAACCGTTATCAGGCTGTCGGAAATCTTATAACTCTAACACGACATTAATTACGCTTTGTAGCGTTCGAGATATGTGTATGTATACTTTCGGTCGAGCGTGAGGCTTATCTTTTCTCACGATGCAGTCATACGCCGTAGTTCGCCGGTACCAGTTTATCGGAAACACCTCCTTTTTTTTGCTGTTCCCCCGGAACCCCCGGGGTGTTGACGAGAGTTGATCGTAAATTTTCTGCTGGTAGAGGCGATGCACGCTTCCTCATTTTTTTCCATCTCTTTTTTTCGTTAATGTCTCATCATTTTATTTCATCTCCTTGTATTGCATCATGTAATATTCAAACATTATCATGGAAACGACAGTATTTGTCAATGCAATTAATATGAAAAAATAACGAATAGATAAGTATCTGTCTTATTTAATTCAATTATGCGCTTGTTGTCTACCGATTTTGGATCAAATATGGAATTTTTATTTAAATATTTTTTATGTATTTTATGTATTTTATAATGAGAGAGAAAGAGGATACGGGGAGAGATTTAGGATTTACATTTTTAACATTTTGATGATAGGTATAACGATAAAAATTAATCGATAAATCATTCTCTTTGTGCACAACGTTAAAGAATTACTTAAATAAATATTGCCTTTTATGCGTTCGTCAAGAAAAATTTTTTTTATCGAGATTGTGTCTCGGAAGCAACAATCGGAGAACATATCGGGAAGCAACGGATCAGAGGGAGCCGCCTATGCGTTAAAAATACTTGTCGAAAGTGTTATAATGAATAATGCGAGTAGCGCGTCCATCACTCTCGGAAAGTCAGTTTCGCGCCGTTATCGATACTGTATCGACGAAGGAGGAGGCACTGACTGTACAGCAGCAGAGGGAAGGGTTATAGCTGGTTCATTGCATGCAGTAAATTTTCTTTGGTAGCAACGCATGCTCATCACGCGAGACTACATATGGTAAATAAAGGATATACGCGAATTCCTGTTTATCGAGGAAGTGAGAAAGAGACGCTAGGATCGACTTCAATTGCACGTAATGCATATTATTATTATTATTTTGCTTTTGAATAATTTCTGAAAAAATAAAATTTTGTCTTAATATTTTACTGTTAATTTGGCACAGATCTAATAGTATTATTGTGCGAATAAAAATTGATTTCAAATCAATGACAGAGAGAGCAACCACGCGTTTGATGTATACATACAACTTATACATGTCGCGATTGAGCACCTCTGTTCGACAGCTGTTCGGAGCACGTAAGATAACCCAAACCAGCCGGGTTGTCCCTAGTAGTCGGCTCGCGTGCGTATTGACGTAGTTTGTATTTTTTAAGTCTCTCGTCATGCCCAAATGGCTCGACCACGCCGCCACGCCGGAGCTTCTTTGATTGTCTTCTGAGAAGCACCGAGATTCTTTCCTTCCTGTCAGCCGGTTAGTAGATCAGCCACGAATTACCACGAAGTCTGCCACGAAAGCCAATCAGCGTCGATGCACTCCTGAAAAGACACTTTAGCTCGGGTTCCTCGAACATTCTTTATTGTGCTGCACGCGGTGCGAAAGAAAGCTGTTTGGCTAAATTAATGCCTATGCGACTATTCTGAGTCATTATTCGGTGTTGCAGAATTTCCGTAAATTTCATAAAAATATCCACTCTTCTTCAAAAAAGAAGAAAGGAGATGAAGAAAGAAGAAATACTCTTGTAACAAGCAAGCGAAACGGGTTAGTGACAATGATCATTAGTTTTAATAAAAAGAAAACGCTGAAAAGCATGCAACCGTACGAATACGTTCATAATTTACATCTTCGATAAATGTCGCATGTCAAGAAATAATAAATAGCCGTATAACATAGTTACTCGGATACTATCGATGGTCCTAAACGCATTCTAACGACGTGACCCATAAAAACTTAACGAGCGTCGAAATCTGAAAGCCCAAGATTAACATTATCCAGTCGAGAATAGATGACTTTTATCTTTAGATCGTTTATAGATCACTCAGTTCTTTTGGTTAATTGCAGGCACGCGCGATAGAGATTTACGCAACGAGAATCGAATTGTAAGGGTAACTTGGTCGCGATCTCGTCGATTTTGGGACGCGCAACTCACTTCGTCTCGCCTCTTCTATCCACGACGATGCTCGTAAATCGTTTTGGTCCCCCGAGGGGGAACTTCACGTGACGCCTCGTCGAAACGTATTTTTTTCGACTTTATGCCCGCGATGGCAGTAAAATCTTATCCTTACGAGACACTCTTCCGCGCCGAGGACTAACGGGCACGACTCCCACCGTTTGGCACTCAAAGACCAGCCGGGGAAGAATATGTTTCTCTTGGACGATAACATCGCGTGGTACCGTATGGCGCGTAAAACGCGCCGTTCTCGTGTCACTTAAGGCCGTAATACGCTTTGGCGCAGAGAAGCGCAGTTAGTTGGCGACGACGCGATGTCCCGATGAGGAATTCGGCCAGGGTCGCTACTTCGTCCCGATTACTGCTACTTGAGCACACGAGGCCCCTGTATAGATTGTTGCAGCACACTTGCATGATAGATTGCAATGATTAAGCATGACCTGAGAGCGAATTTCTTACTGTTCAATAACGCGCTAATAATACAAGTAGTTTGTGCGTGATACGTTTACAGACAAACGAAATTGAGTATTCACATATTTTATTTTAATCTGCAAGAAATAAATCGTCTTCCTTCTTTTACGAGTAGAATTGTGTCTCTCTCTCTCTCTCTCTCTCACATCTAGTCGAATACAAAGGGAAACATTCCGATACATCCTGTTGAAACGGCTAAAATTACTCACAATCAGTGATTCATTATATCCAAGTATGAATTTTCGCGATCAGATATAGGATAGAATGCAAAAGAAATGACACTTTTTGACCACAAATATCATTTTGTTGTAGCATGAGAGTTTAAGGATCGTAAGTTTTTTCGCAAGGATTCATCTCTCGCTGCTCGAATTCTCCGCGGCATGGCACGGCGCGGCGTGGCGCGGCGGCCACCCCTTTGCCGGTCTCCCTTTTTCCCTTTCTCTCTAGCGCCCGATTTCCGACGGCGCTTTCCTATCTGTATACTTCCATCTTCTCTCTGCATTCCTTGGGGTATTACACGCCCCAGCGTACACCACGTATCTTCCCTCTCGCTTACGCGAGGCGTCGACTCGATGCTGCTTCCTCGGCAGTCCTTCTACGGCTTTCCACGTCGCGAGGATGGGCGAGCGAACTCGTTCAAATCCCGATGCGGCGCCAGGAACAGCGCAAACCCATTACGGATTCATCGTGCGCCATTAGCTAATTCTTCCCTTGCTCCTAACATCTTCCTTTCCGCGCACCCTTTTACCGCCCATCGCAGGCGCGCGCGAACGATCGTCTTTGGCTCTCTCGTTTCCCTCTTCTTCCTCATCCTATTTTGTGCTTTCCCATCGGACCCTTCAGCCAGCTTTCAGACTCTTGTAGACCCTTTCTAGCTACTCGGCTTCGCATTTTGCGCAAATGTTCTTACCGCGTATTAAATGAGAACGCAACCGATCGCCAGTTTCCAATTTAAGATATCTAATTGAGAGCAAATTTTTGGAATAATTTTGGCGATAACAGGGAAAAGATGTGAAGTATAGATCAATCAAGTTTGCCAGATTTTTTGTAATCGCGAAACTACCTCTAGCACTCAGCCGGATGTGGAAACGAGAATAATTTGCGCTTTAAAAAGATTCTGATACGATTGAGAATATGCTTGATTTTTCGAGGAGTATGTCGTAGTACCGGTTGAAATATATGTGACGATTGGCGAGAGAGAGAGAGAGAGAGAAAGAGAGAAAGAGAGGACGGACGGAGGAGATCGGTGAGGATAGCAGGCGGTGAAAGCAAGAGGAAGACACGAGTGGAGAAGAGGAGAGGACAATCCCGTGCGCGCACGATGGAACGAAAATGCAGTCACCCGGAATAAACGAGGAGACCCGAAGTTGTTGGTCGAAGTTCAGCCAGAGGGGTTGGGAATGAGTTTGCGTCGTGGCGGTGATGAAACTTTGCCGTGACGAGAAAGAGGGGTTGTCACGCCGTTCGCCTCTAAAGCCACCCTATCCACCCGCGTGGAGCGTGGTAACACACCCCCTCTCCGTCGTTTCAGCCATTGTTCCTTTACGCGCGGCATTCTGGCTTTAAATGCGCGGCTTTGGTATTCTTCTTGTGTCCTCCCTTCATAGGCGACGAAAGAAGCGCTTTCCGACCACTTGTGCGATTACCTTTGTTTTGGCGTCGGATTGAGAATTCGCGGAATGACATTTCGTTTGCAAATAATCTCTCTCTCTCTCTCTCTCTCTTCTCTGCGATATAAGTTTCCTACAGAATACATTACTTTGCAATATAGACATATCAGATGTAAAGTGGTTAAATTGTGACTCGATTTTCTAACTCTTTCAAAAGTAGATACTAAAAATTTTGCAACATCATATTTAGAATTGTGTGTTCAACATTAACTCAAGCATGGGTCAAAAACACGGATGACGTATTTTGGTTGGAGACTTCTAACGAGAAGACGCACCGCGACGCAACGCACCGTGTGGAGGTCGCCGTTCGAACGGGTTTACAGCGGACCACACATCGCGGCCACGAGGATAAAAGACACATCATCCTGCGGCCCGTCGCGGATATAAAGACGAGCGTGACATATTTTTGCGATGCCTGAACGATGCGAGCGCGCGTATGAGCGCGGGATACGCGCTCTACGAGCCTCTAAATATAGAGCGTGACTCACGACGCGACGCGTAGGAGGAAAGAGAGGTTGAGGAGGAACGGGAGAAGGGAAGAGACGTGCAAAAATACAACGAGAGAGTGTCGTCTCTGTGCGGAACTTGTGCACGCCGCGCGTAACCTCGACGCTTCTATACGTTCGCGTCCGCGTGCGTCCACTTTCACGCACGTTCGTATAAACATCTGATTTAACCGCGCAGCCTCTTATCCGCGACATTTCGCGCAATCGACGCACTCTTGTCTAGATCGTATCTCCGTGTGACGCACCGTATTCAATGTTATAGCATGTTAATGCCATTAATAAAAAAAAAAAAAGGTATGTCTGTTGTGTAGAAATAATTGCACCCCTGTTTTTCTCAAGACAAGAAGTACACGCTCAATCTTGTTTTTGATCTCTGTGTCTTGCGCACGAAGTAAAGGAATAAGTAAAATAAAAAACAAGGTTTCCATTAAATTCTTGAATCGATTGAATTCCTTTGCGAACAGACAAAATAAAATGAAAATAGAAAACGAGGCAGAGAGGAAGGTCCGTGAACAACGAGACGAGAAGGCGATTTTTTTTTCGCCTCTACCACTGCCGAACAGACTTCATTCTTAGTTTACAAGCGTGTGGTCTACAAAGAGGTTGCCACGTTGTTAAAATAACCGCAGAGACCCGCGACTCACGAAGGCGTACGCTCGTTCGCGACGCGAGTGTGCGTGCGTGATTTCGCTGGGTGCACGAGCGGAGGCGCTTACGCACGCATGCACGCACGCATGCACGCGCACGTAGCTATATGTGTACGCGCGAGGGTATGTAATGTAGGTGTGCATCGGAACGGAGGAAAGCTGGGACGGGTAAGGCTTCGAATGGGAGATGCATCTTTACTTTGTGACAATGCCGGAGTGGCGGTCAACCTTTCTTACAGCCGGCTCTTGCCAGAAAAGGCATTTTCTTTAGTCGTAAAATCGCGAGCGCTGAAATACGTGCAAATCGTCACCAATTACAGATTACTGCGATTCCAACTGATCACGCTGCGAGCGAGAACATCATCTAATTAGATTTTCTGATACATTTTGTAATGATATACTTATGAAGCAATATGCGGTGCGAGCGCATTTTTTTTAAATATACAATATAAACACATAAATCTTCTTTATTCTTAAATTAATTATATAATTTTTCTAAAGATAAAAAATAATATATTTGGAAAGCTCGTTAAAATGGATATTATCCAAGATAGAAGGATAAAGCCGGAAGAAGTGATTGCGTTAATTATATGATAATTAAAATATCATGATTAATATGCATCTTTTTTGGAGCAGTACATATGTATATGTAGTATCTCGCGGGAGTGTTTTAGTTTTTTTTTATCCTTCGTCGAGTGGTTACTTGGCCGAAGCGAGAACCACTGTAACCACTGCCGTCACCACGGCGGTGGAGCGGTAACGTAAGAAACTTTTCGAAAACCACAAAGTACGACCGTAAAGGAGGGCCGCGTGCGCACACGTCACGCGTTTTACGGAGGAGTCGAGGAGCAGAGTGAAAAAGACGCTCCCCGGATTCTCACGAGATCGTGAGGGAGGAAGATGGAGATACGGGGAACCTCCGCAACGTTTCTCCGCAACCCGAACCTCAGCAACGCGGTCGCAGGCGGACTGACATTTTTTGTCGGTGGTCTCTCGTCGACTTTGCCATCCTCGACGTGACTTTTATTGCTTGTACGGCGTAAACGCGGTCCCGTCAATAGTGCAGGAAGGAACGTGCAGGCTTTATCTCGTTAAGATAATTCTATGGTTAAATTCGAACGGCTTAACTTAACGAGTCGATATACCATTTGGACTATTCATTTTACTAAAAGAAATTGCTATGACAAATTCTTTTGCGCTTTTCGCTATCTTTAGCTTATTAATCATTGATTCGTTGATTGGTTACTAGAGGCATTCAATATGCTGTATAGTAATAATGAAACATGTTAGTGATATCAAAACGAAGAATTTGAAGCAATGGTACAAGTGAATTAGAACGAATTGCACAAACGAGTAATATTTTTCCAGAGCGCGGTAGCTCTTAATTTATTTTGGTACCGAGGACGGCGTAGGTCGGTATCGAGCGTGACGTGAATGAAGAAAGCGCCCAATCGATTACTCGTTACAACATAGAGCTATCGCGAACGAAGAGGTATAAGGCAAAGCCGTGTGAAAAGGAATGCCCCCAGATTCGGTAATAATGAAACTCACCGACGTGTATGATTGAAAACGCGGGATGTCGGTGAAATAACTGTTAGGATAGGGAAAAATGACAGACGCCGCCACAACGAAGGGAGTGTTGGCTACAGACACACCATTATGCCCGATTACGTCACACGGCGAAATCGCCTGGCTGATATTTTCCATTTTTTTCCGGTGGACCTGCCGTTGCCCCGTAATAAAATGTAATTACGTTCGATAGCCATGCATTTAACGAGCCGTTATTATTTCTTCATCGCGCCGACGAAACTGCTAACTCAAGTACCTGCGCGGTAGCACCGTGAAATTACATTCGCTGAAAGAATCGCAGTGAGTCGAGTTTCGCGCACGAACAGGCGTACGAAACGAGAATTTTTCATGTGCAATAGTTTTTTTTCTATGATAACAACTATTTGAATGTTGCCCTCCAATTTATATCTTGTTAGATTTCACAATTATAATGCGATAAATATATAGGATTTGAAATAATAATTAATTAAAAGGTCTAAACTTCTTCTTTTATATATCTTATTTTTCTTTATTCATCTCCGAAACAAATATATTTGAAATAAATTTTATTTTTTATTTTAATTAACGTGACCGTTGCGGATTTTCACTACACATTTGGGAAGAAAAATAGAAAATATCGAGTGCGAGAAAAGGAAATCCGTGACACCTGTACGTATACAATAAATTTGCTACTTTTTTGATAGAAGCTTTAGCATCGGCCGAGACCGAAATAAAAGTTGGGGGCCCCGCATCCGGATGACTCTTGACGGATCCTTGCAACGGCGATCCGTCACATGCAGATACCATTCTATGCTTAGCCCTACGTTGTCCCTTATGTACAGTACGTGTGGATCTCGATACAATGAGGGGGGAAAGAACCACCCAGTCGGTTCTGGCTCTGCCGCTGCCACGCATCGTCGCTCGCTTTAGAACGAGGACCTGCTCCTTCCTTTCGGTCTTCCTCTCTCCCTTCACTGTCCCCTCCTTTTTTATATTCCCTTCTCCATAGTCTTTTTTTTCCTTCGCGAACGGTAGTGAATGGTTCCAGTCGGGTGGATTTCGGGGGAGACGCGTCGCTGCTACAGAACTCGAAAGGGGATGGCGGCGATTCTGCCGGTCGTCTGCAACACGTTGCATTGTGTCACTTCTTCATTCATTCCTGATTTTGCGGCCGACTTGCGTAGCGAATTTACGAAAACCGTGACCCCCCGCCCAGACTGCGCGTTTTCCTTCTTTTCCCTCGCTTAGATGTTCGCGTTCTTTGTCGCCCTTCCGTACTCGCTCTCTCTTTATTGCGCAGTCCTCTATCGTCGTTTCGAGGGAACGTTTGTCCATCTGTGAGAATCTCACGTAATGATTACGCGACACGATGTCATGCAAGGTTGTTCTTCGCCGCCCTTTAATGACACGTCTGTTAACGTCATCGGCGATGTAACTGTGGGAGAGACGTGCAAGATCGTCGTTGAATTTTGCCCGCATTCTGTCTTTCCCATCAATGTCGCATGTGCGTGCTGATGACACTGTCACTTTAAACTATCTAACAATTTCCTATTCGATCGATGGAACACTTCATTAAAGGATTACGAAATGATAGGTATAATTTCTCTTTTATATTTCATGAAAAATATAGGAACATACATAATGTTATAAATCGATTTACTTGATTAATTATGAAATTTCCTTGAAGATTTTCTTTGATAACAATCTTAATTACGTACGTAATTATAATTATATTATATGCAGATAATTACAATTATCTACATATAATTATATTATATGTAGGTAATTATAATTATATAATAAAGTCACAGTATTGAAAATTTTTGATATATGCATCGATCAATTTGACCGTTTGGCTCAACAAAGGGAATTTTGTATCTAGAAAGAAGTTGTTGCAAATATTCGACAGTGTTTGTTGTACCATGCGATTGAGCGAGTGATTGCGCGAGTGATTTTTTCTGATTCAGTTTGCCCTGAGAAAACAAACTGTGAATCTGGTTCGAGTTCACTGTCAAGTACGGGAGAGACCCCCTTGATCCTGAAGGGGACAACGCGGGGTCACAGCAGTCTGTGATTGGGTCTATTGAGGGTTTTCAAGTACGTCGACGATCCTGCTTCTCTTCCGATCGTGGGAGAGTACCGGAAAGTCTTGGACACTCAGGTACTTCTCGATTTCGTCGCATTGAATAGAGCATGGTAGATATCAGCAGGAAAGTTCAAACGCGACTATACCAGAAAGTATAAACAAAATATTTATAGACTGTTAAAAAATGACAGTTAAGACAGCCTTAAATATCTGTCATTTGGTTCTCACATTGTTCTTTAGCTATTTTAAAAATTTGTTTGATTCTCTCGTAGATTTCATTAAGTTAGAAGAATCAAGAGAATTTGGTTAAGTCCCGGTTCGCGATTTGTTACTAATGCAAACATTTATCTTGGACATGATACCGCATTATAATTCGAGCCTATCTCTCCAAGAATCAGCGTAAACGCACGCTCGCTGCTCTGAATAAATTTAACTTATATTTATTGTTAGGCGTTTTCTCACGCGAGATTGGATGGCTTTCGTGTGAAATACTCTTTTAATTGCGCTACTTCACTGCTGTGCCCGAATCGACTGAGAAGATCTGGTGTATTGAGAATCGGGTGTTAAGATCGTCTTTAATGATATTTGAGGCATTGTATCAACATAATTTAACAGTAAACAGACTGTATAATTTTCAACGAATCGAAAAATTAACTTTGGAGAGTTTCTGACCGAAAATTTCAAGTTGTGAAATATTTTTTTTTTTTCAAATCTATGGTTCTAATGCCGATTGCATTCAAGACATTTTACGCCTTTGAGAGAACGCAACCCTCTCGACATTGTTTCTCAGCCCCGTGCTCCAATGATAAGAATGAAACGGTGGGCATACAATGAAGGTGTCGTTGCAGGAAATTATACAGCACTTATAAGAGTCTCTCTCTCTCTCTCTCTCTCTCTCTCTCTCTCTCTTTCTTCCCCTCTCCTTTCTTCTCTCTTCTCTCTCTTTCTCTAACCACGAGCAATTGTCTCTTAAGGTATTGTCTTCTCCTGAAGTCATTCCTTGCCCCTCGTCTTCTCTCTATCTGTCTGTCCCATTCTTTCTCTCTTCCTCTCTCTCTCTCTCCTCAGAGCCTAACGAACCGCTTGTCTGACACCGCGTCGTACAATGAGAGATCTAATCGCGGGTGAAGTACTTAATATCTTAAGGTCGGACGAGACCGACGTTAGGGTTGCCGGGTGTACGAAGACGTCGCCGGGCGCTTGCTATGCTGCAAGGAGACTCCATGGATACGAAGATGGAAGTGGAATGGTGTACGAGAGTGGGTGGGCGCGAGTTCGAGAGTCGGAGAGGGTTGAGCGGCTGGCTCCTCGGTTACTGGGTTGAATCCCCGTGTCACGATATCTGATGAAGAGGACGCCTCTGGGTGACAGCCACTCGCCCGCAGGACTTTGGGATAGACGTGAAGTTGCAGGTGTTAGGTACTTCCCCGAGATATAGCCGACGCGCGACGTACCTCGTGACCTTGATTCGCAAGACTACGTTATTATCCCGAAAATGGAAGCCACCAATTCGAAACTGACAGTCTATCAGGATAATCGTGAAATTTGTCGCAACATATAAGAGAAGGATACTCCTTCTCTATGTTGCGACAAATTTCACGATTATTTTGATCTTTTAGATCCTTCAGACACTTTAGAAAGAAGAAAGTTTTAAATTAAAATTACGATAAATTATGAAAAAACAAAATCAGTTTATATGATAATAATTTATAATTTATAAATTTTTTTTCTATTTGAAAACTACTAAATTATTTGTTACGAGCTGCATTATAATCAGAATATTTCCTGAGTAAATGGATATCTTTTTCGCTTATTAATCGCGCGTGCACTTTTACGTTTTATTCTTTTCGTCGAGGATTTGGCCGGTTCGATAGAATAACGTTGCGTTTTCTCGAAAGCAGATGCGTCATTCGTGGAAGAAATGAGAGGAAGAGAAGTAAGAGGAGGAGGTGGTGGATCGTCTGTTCGAAAGGAGTATACACGCGTGGACAGAGGAAATCGGATGGGGAAGGAGGGATGGGACGAAAGAGCGGTTTCGTCGAGTTCGTTCGCAGTGTACACCTGCCGCTTCGCAAATGAACCCTTTGTCTCTACTCGCCGAGTCATTAGGTGTGCAGCCGAGGGCAGCCGCGGTTTTAACTAGTTGGCTAACCGAAAGTAATAAAAAGCAAAATAGCGAGAGTAAAACAAACCGTATACGATGTACGGCACCGGTAACGACGGTCCCGCGGCGCTCTGTACTGGTATAATCGAAATTATCCCCTCGGGCCCATGCGAATAGTCGCTCCTGAAACGTCCTCTTAATTTGACTATACAACTGACATTGCACTATTAAACGCTGATGCGTGAATTTGCCGTCAATCGTTAGCAAATTTAAGAAAAATGCAAAAGCTTATGCATACTCGTATAAATATAGAGATTTTTGAGACTATTATACATTCTACCGAATCACTTTAAAATAAATTTATTCTTAAAGGAAAACTTATATATACATATACATTATAATACATTATAGTCACATATAAAGTAAAAATAACTGCTTCGTAGTGATTAAAAGAGTTAGGAAAATTGACGATAAAGAAAAGAAATAAAGAGATTTTAATATTAAATAATTTTGAGAGATTATTTACTCTCCACTGTTATTTCTACGTGTCATACATTGTTCCGTTCAGTGACTACCATCACTGTTAGCGGTTCCGAAAGCCTCTTTCGACTCTCTGAGTGGAAAATTCGAGCGGCTTTTCCCACCCTCATCATTCGTTATCGCCCCTGGCCCGGCGGAGGAAGCATTTCCTGTAAGAAGCAGCGCGAGGTCGTTTCAGCGAAATAACCGTTTGTACTCCGGCTCGTGTGCCTAATACCATAACCATAACGATACGCCACGGCAAGAGCTATGATGCGCGAGAAACGGACGAGGGGACGGGAAGAGACAGAACTCATGATAGAGTGGATTCGAGAGAAACCGCGTTGAAAGGGTGGCATTCGGTCTCGCTTATGCAAAGTTTTTCGTCAGTTTTCGGTTGTTCTCCTCTCCTTATTTCTACAGATATGTATCTCTCATCCCTTGGTTCACCCTTCGTCTCGCATCGCGGAGCGACATGCGATTTGCAATTCAACATGGTTCGCGCGCGTATGAAAAGTGCAGGAAGAGTCTTGCAGCTTGTCTATATGATGCTTACGCAGAAACGTTCCTCTGACGGAGTTATGCGTTGGCGCAAGAGAGACGTCATATAATGAATAATAATCGCATATAGTGTCGCATCCTGAACGCTGCAAAGAGTCTACGTTAGTCCTGCCGCCCCCTTTGCGAGACGGTCGTCGCGACGCCCCCATTGTGCGTTGGATCCATCGGTGCCCTCTTCGCAATTTCCTCTCCTTCTTGATCTCCTGGCCTGCTTTTATTACCTTCTTTTTTAATATGCTCCTGACGTGGAGAGACACCTACCGCGATGGTATGAAATTGAAGCTTAAATATTCTATGGAGTGTCGCGAGGCTATACGACCTGCTTTTTGATACAGTTATATGAAACGTCGTTATGAGGATGAACAGTGACTTTATATTGCCTTCTCGTGGCGAGATCTTCCCCCATAGCGCGACGCAATTTTCGACTTATCAACTACGGAAATGGTAAATCGTTCTTACTGTCGTTATGATGAAGATGCTACACGATTAGAATCGACATGCGAGATTTCAATCGATACTTCTTTTTCGTAAAAATGTAACAATTATGTGACGAGAATATGTAATTTTAATGTATGCCTATGAATCAAATTGTACTTTGATCGACTATCGTTTAAAAATTAAAAAAAATCGCATCGGCGAAAACAGATAGACACCCTATACGATTGAATCCCTATTCATTCATCGACTCTGTTTACACGGGACGCGGCATCAAGTAATTTTTTTATTTCCGACGTCGCAAAGGCGTGGAGGAGTTCCTCTTTTCCTGTGCCGCCATTTGTTTTTATCAGTGGTTCCCGTGGGACGTTAACAGCCACCTGCCGAGCATGCTGCGGCCACGTTTTTCTTTTCCGTGCGCTTTCTCCTCTTTCCCCTGCTTCTCTTCCTTCTACATCCAGTTATCTGGAAGACACCATGCGACTTACCCCAGTCCTCGGGGGACTGACGCCAGAACGGCGAAAGACGCGTCCTGAAAGTCTTTTTCCATCGCGGGATGGCCGCAGTAGGGTGCGTATGACGGCACGCGCGTGTCACACGCGCTCGTTGCGTCCATTATGATTATATTATACTTCCTCGTCTCTCTTTCATCGCATTTATTTTATTATTTACGTCTGTGCTCCGTCTTCAATCTACTTATATTCCTTTAATGTATTCTATCTTATCGCGTCTTTTCGGAATATTTCTTTCTTTCTTAATTGTGTAAATGAGTTAATTATTCTTTGCTCAATGGAATCTATAATAAATTGGAATTAAAAGAAAATTTGTAGCATTACCGATAAACGTATTTGCAAATAATATTTTAACCATACCTATTGTCTCTCTTATATTATGAAAGCTTGACGCATAGTTTGATTATTTTTTCTGTGTTTCTCGCAAGAGGCTTCAGGACTACTATGAGGGAACCCGTTTAAAAATTTTTACGACGTGTCATAATTACAGGATTCCATGCGGCCTCTACCCCCTGCGTTTAACTACCGTTATCTTTGCGTAACATCGTTTGAATCGTTTTGCGATTATTTTGCGCTGCATCAATAATTATTTTATGTGATTAATTATATCTTAATCGTACAAATTTATATTTCCAATTACGTATATTCCACAATAACATAAAATTTGTAATTAAACTTATGGGTAAACATAAATATAAATATATATTTAACTTAGAAATTAGAAATATTTTTTCCATATAGAAGGGATTAAACATTTATTATAAGTTTATTGTGATATTATTTTTATTATGTATATACTAATACTTTTATATATCATTAATGTGTACGCATTTTATGTGTATGTATTTTGTAAAACCGCGTTTTTTATTTGGTACTATCAGAAGAAAATCATCAGTGCGTTAAAAGTTCGTTTCATAAAGATTTTGTGGAGGAATATCGACGTGAAACGTAGAAATTTACGTCTTGGAAGCCTGCCGACGAATTACCGCGCGAACGGTGGTCGGTGAGCGCAGGCGGGAGTTGCCGGGAAATTAAAATCCTTCGTAAAGTCTTCTTGAAGCGATAGAGAGATCTCGTGCCACGCAGAAAAAAAGGAGAAGAGCAACGGTAGGACGAGTAGGTGGTAAGGGGGCCAGGGGGACTGTGTAGTCGGGGTCCATTAGGAAACCCCCAGGGCAAGGGAGAAGATCGAGCTGGAAGGAAAGAGAAAAGGCCGGGGAGGTGAGCAGAGAGAACGAAAAGAGCGAGAAAGGTTGGCGGGAAGAGACGACGAGGGGGTGGAAGAGAGAAGAGTGCCGGTACCCTCTATCTCGAGAAGTGTCACCGATGATGAATAGTTGGCATGAACAAAAAGAATGCTAACCGCGTCCCCGCCGCCCGACGACCTAAAGTTCCCTCTCCTCCACCGCAACCCCGTCCTCTTGGAGCCTGGAGCCCCCGAGTAACAGAACCCGAGCATAGCCAGTTCTTCCGGCTCCTAGTCGATTTTCCACGAACCAAAGAGAGAATCGAAAGGCAGGGGACCGAGCGAGGACGATACCATCTTAATTAAAAGTTGCCAATTCATTTCGCCCGTCGTTTCCACCCCGTGAACTCAGCCGCTATAGAGACAACGGGGATACGAGCGGGTACCTAAAGCTAGATGTAGGGGAAGGAAAGGAGGCTGCTTTTCCTTTTGTCTTACTGTCGTGTCACTTCGTGAAAGCCGCGGGGGGGGGGGAGAGGGGTGAGAAAAAAGTTGGGAGAGCCCGAGATAATAATAAGAAGTTTGTCCGAGAAGGAAATTAAGTAAAACGGCCCCGTAGGACAGTCGAGGACAACCCCTGGCGCAATGTTTCCCCCCTTTAAACGCCTCTGCTTCTCTTTATTCGCGTAAATGTGTAATTCTTTCACACTTTGCTTGGCTACTATTTCAAGAAGCTCTCATGCGACATTTGAAATTTTTTTTACTATGCATATATAAATGCTTTTGAATAAAACATCTAAAAAAATAGTATAATTTGCGGCTTTAATATTTACATTTAGTACGGGGACAACTGATATGATTTATGTTATAACTCAACCGTGGATTATTACGGTCTCTTTAGTTACGAAATGAATAGTGATGATGATTTCAACAAGTATAGTATTGCCCAATGGCCTGAAAATGCATTTCGTTAACGCATCACAGCGGCGAGAATTCGTGGAGCAAGGGCGTCCTCGTAACAAAACGTACCCCTTAACGCGCTCTAAGCTGCCACCGAATGCTAATTGCTCCATTCATGAAGTTGAAGACGTAAACCGGCTATCGGCGAAACCGCAAAGGGCGGCGGCGATTTGCCACGGTTTATGCGCCGCGAACGAACAATACTGCCGCACGGTGGCGCGTAAATAATTAAGAAATGGCCCTCCGGACCTCTTGGTCTCTTTCTTTCACTCTTTGTCTACTATTTTGCTTTTATTCTCATTTTTCTTTCGTTTTCTTACTTTTTCCTTCGTCGCCCGGCCGTGCGATGGCGACGAGTTTTACCTGCTCTAATTACAAATTTTTCGCCGATGCCGGGCGCGCGGCCGCGCAGGTAATTTAGTCCCCAATTTATATAAAATATCTCGCGGCTAATGAAGCAATTTGAGGCTGTCTACGGTGATAACGTATGGAGTCTGCAGGTTGCTCCGATGTAATGGAGAAGAGACGAGGTAGATGAGAGGGATGCGGGAAGGAAGAAGAAAGCGAGATGCTGAGAACAGAAGGGGAGATGGGGAGAAAGAGAGAGAGAGAGAGAGAGAGAGTTTACTTACAGAGGTACTCCATTACCGCGGGCGGCATTAACTTTCCCGTTGTGCCGTATTTCCTTCGCTAGAAGGAAATCTGAAGTCTATTCGCAGTCACCTGATCTCTATTGCTAGAAAAGTCGCGCCTGAACTTCTTCAGCCGTGCGTATTTACGGTACATAATATTCCAAATACATAATTATTAAAAAGATAGAATAAGTATTAATAATTAAATTTAAAGTGGATACGGAAAGAATTCGATATACTACGCGTGTATTTTATAAATGTCGTAATAACTTTTCAATCGAGTACTCGTTCGTATATGGACACGATCGCGATTCGATTTGCACGGCTAATTTAACGAAACAGCACGATCGTTATTTAGCGACACGAGAATGTTTCATGGACTATCAGATCGCGAGTCTGATAAGAATCGTGACGGTGAAAATGATAATGAGCCAGTTCTTGCTGTGCATGAATTTCGTGTTGAAGAAGGAGAGGCGGATTACCGTTATATCTAACAACGTCCAAGAGATACGTAGGAGTCGTTCAAGAGATAGGTTTACCTTATAATTCCGACATGGTTACGTGTTACCGATGTCGTTTAATTTCTCACATTACACACGTTCGTTCGTCCATAAAATTAATATATAGAATTTTTTTATCGCGACAGACTCATTTGATTTTCAGTACCGATAGTTGTTTTAACATTTTGCTTAATCATAGCGATAGAGTAGCTAAAGCCATTTCTCTCTTAAAAATCACACGTTATATATACATACACATTTTCTTCTCGTTGACATGACGAAGCGATGATACGAAACGCAGTCAAATTGCTATTCAATGAGATACGTAAGTCCGATGCGATTTATAGGATGAACCATCAAAGTGAGATTAACGTCTCATGCGGACAAGGCATCGCTTATTTGTATATACCGCCTCGACCAAATGAAGTAGTTATCGACGTAACAATGTACGAGCAAATTGTTCGGTACAAACGAAACGTGTGTTTAACGAGGCATACCGGTTGCATCGTCGTTGATATATTTTATTATAAGATCTTGTCAGGCTCATGCATATTACAAAGTAGGAAAATACGACATTTACGACGTTTGGGTCGGCGTATAATTTGTAATTTATAATCCGCGCGGTACCCACA
Organism: Wasmannia auropunctata; assembly: GCF_000956235.1. Lineage (NCBI taxonomy): Eukaryota > Metazoa > Arthropoda > Insecta > Hymenoptera > Formicidae > Wasmannia > Wasmannia auropunctata. The sequence goes on along the minus strand of NW_012026837.1, from coordinate 1,068,293 downwards.
GAAAGGCCAATTACGAAGTCGACCAGATAATCGAATAATGCGTTCTTCGTCAGCGGTTATCGGTGGTTCTATCGCGCCAATTAAATATTCCCGTATTTACATTCGGACTGGCGAATTATAAATTCCGACTCGTTCGGAATGCATAATCGCGCGGCACTTTTATTAGCGTCGCGCGATAGATAATTCCGTCATTTTGCCATCGTGAATATTTAAATGCGCGGGCTCTATGCGTATTCACATCGCGTCGTTGAATCGCAATTACGTCGCAAACGCGCGAACGGCGCGGCGACGATAGCAACGTCGTTCCAGGCATTCCCTCGAAGAAAATCTAACCGACCGCTAAAGGCGGAAGTATGTTCGCAAAAGGCGAAGAGAGTGACCGTTAGGCGCGAAGAACGCAAAAACTATTGAAGGTGTCATCATGTCGTAGAAACGTCTTATTTTATCGTAAAATCTTGTGTATTAATAAGATAGTGGCGTGAAAAGATATGTCGAGAGTGTATCCTCTCGAGGCCTGATGTATCCCGTTTTGACCGCGCCGTAACTTCTGCCGTCGCGTCACAGGATTTGCCGAGAGAAGAGCCGATCCCATAAACCTCGACTCGAAGATCTTCCGACTGTCGTGCTCCTCGGGGTCGACGAGATATCGCGGCGTTATAGGGACATAGTACGCGGATAAGTGCGGGCACGTCAGCGCGGCTAAAGCGTCCGCTCGTAAAGCCGATCCCTGTATAATTTTCAATCGCTCTACGGATTTGACGACCTCGTCACGGTTTCGCTGCCGTTCGGTTCGCCTTTTCTCTCTCTCTCTCTCCTTCTCCGTCCGCGGCGTATTCTCGGCGAACGCGGCACGATCGAGAAGGGCTGCTGCCTTCCTCATTCACCTTCCTCGGTGAGTCGTTCCCTCTCGTTGAACAAGAGAGGGGGAAGTCTCGAGATAAGGGCGGAATGACGAGGTCGCAACGACCGGTAAAAAGGTGATCTCTCTCGGATAATACCGAAGAAGCTCGGGACCGAAGGCGAAAAAGAGAACCTGCTCCCTCGGGCGTCAGGGAAACACCGGCAAATGCCTGTGGAGGCCGTAAAAAGACAATACCGTTCTCACACCACAAAAGAGTCTTGCCACCAAGTACCATTACCGATGGCGTATCACGATTCCTTTAGATGTACACGCGAAGTTCGAATGTGGGCGCGTGTCTATGGGACATCTTTCCTTTCTTTTCTCCTTGATTTCATTACATCTGCGGAATCATCCCTCCAACGGGACGCTTTTCACATCTCCAATCTAGTATTCTCTATTCGATACGTCAAACCGGGAGGAAAAGTATAACGCAATATCACCGTCGTTCTTTCCCTTTGCTGGCCCGATAATTGAATTTTATAGCAGAGTCCTTTATTATACGCGCTTTTACGCATGCTATTGCGTCCCCCTCCATTGATAAGTCACCTTTCGCTCGCGTGGAGCATAAAAAACAAAAGTTAACGAGCGTGTAATTTATAATTTTACTTGCTCTTTGTTTCAGGTAAGTGCAGACTTTTCAATTGTTCTACGAGCACCGTGACTTCTGGGGACAGTGAGTAACCATCAACTGATTTTTATCCGTTACGTACAGTTGTTGAATAAAGAGAAAGGGGAAAATGAAAATGATTGTAGGTATATTCGCTGGCTTTCGTATAATTCACCCGTTCATGCGCTTTCCCCTCGCGACTTAATGATCATCGGAAATGAAAAGAGAGTTGAATGAGAGGGTGAAGATTTCTCTTCGAAATTTCTTGGCGGCGGCAATACCGTGCTTATAAGGGGTTCGTCGTGTTTAACTTCTCTGCGTATCCATCGATTTCATTAGTCGATAACTAGCGCGCAACTTGGATGCATACGAAATCACGACGCGTTATCGAGGGGATGGATTTGTGAGGGTGCTGCCGAATACAAGAGACGATACATTAACGGCGCGTAATGACTTTGGTCGGTTGCGATTTCGAGGGTGGTAGGTCGCTATCCAGATAAAAAGAACATTAGTCACTCGGTATCGTTGTAATTACATTGCGTCTGCTAGAGCTGCCGCTGTCTCTTCCACTTTGATAATTATAGTGTTGCATAAGTAATTAGATATCACATATTATACGCACGCAAAATACACGTAAGCATATGTCAGCATCTCAATTCGGGAAAATTTATTTATAATTTTTAGCAGCATCCCTCAAAAGAAGAAAAAAGTAAATCAGGCGTTTATAATGAGACATTTTATCTGTTCTATATGTGATATATATATATCAAACCGTAAAATAAAACGACGTAATCGTAAGATCAAGTATGCATCAGTAAATTTAATATATCATATCGTTCGTATCATTAGTTTTTTGTTAGTCAAATCAGATGCATGTCTCACGAGTATAAGGCCACTTAATCCTTGCCTCTGACAACGTCAGCGCCTTTGTCGCCATTATCCCATGACGATTCCACGGAGATTTATCGAGCACCATCCGGCACGAGCCGTGGGTGTGCGTATTTAAATATTACCGACGCCGCAGTTGGCCAGGTGTCTCTGTCAAGATGTATTTCGCCGCGTAATTGATTCTACCCACACGAGATGCTTCCCGACGAAGGTAGATATTATACAAGTAGCAGCGAGACTTACGCGAATCCGGCAGACAGAGTGTTCGTTACCAGCGAGCAAATCGTTTATCTGTTCCCACGTTTTTTCTTCCTCATCAGAACGGATCTTTGCACGTTTCCTGAAGCGTAGGACGTTCACGTAACGCCGACGCAATACGTGCATATTCCTTTGGATATGGTTGCGCTTTTCGTTTTCTTTTTTATCATGCACAATATCATAAGAAATCAATCAAACGAATACGATTCGCACCATAAATATTTCAATTGATCAGCAAATGGATCAATTGAAATATTTATGGTGCGAATCGTATTCGTTTGATTGATTTCTTATGATATTAAAGACTCAATTTCTATCGATTGGATAATCTAAACCAGAATTTGCTGTTACAATTAATCTGAACGTTGATACAATGGTGATTTCGTTAATTCCGTGGCATGGTTTATTGAGACATAGAAACAGGATGTATACATAACTAAGTGACTAAGATTGCTCTCATCTCGTTACCAGGGGCTGGTATGGCGAGTCTCTTCGAGAATGGAACGAGTTGACGTCTCACTCAGCTTCGCAAAGTTTAATTAGACCTATCATACATGCATCCAAAGGTAGAACTTTGCCGCGCACAGTGTTCGCGATACGTGAAGTGCCGATGCCTTTCTCTTTCTTCGAACATTGAATATGCAAGACGATAAATCATCGTGAATTTATGCGTCTGGGCAGAGAATCAAACTAGATACATACATATATCTCGAGTTTCCCCTCATAACGGACTAATGCCAATCGGAAGAAGCGAGTCATTCGTGTTAATTTAATTGGATGCACGTCCAATGTAATTAGTTGTCAGTTTATAGTCCTTTCTCTTGGACAATAAGATAAATACTTTGTGTCTATGTAAGATCGGCTTATCATAATTTTAGATGTTTGTTATCGTAATTTATGAAAAATAATTCATTTTTACATTTGCATGTGATATCCAAAATTCCATAGACTTACTATTATGATGAATAGACAAAGTTTTATATATATATATGCTAAGCTTTTAGACGCAATGGAAAAAAAATAATACCACGTTGCTCAAGAGTCATTTTAGTGCTAGATCGGTCTTAAAGGATAGTGGTATTGTATCCGATATCATAGTATTAGCTTCCGTCACTCGCTCGATAGACCGTGGCAAGATAAAGAGAAAGAGAGAAGACAGGGTACTGAGAACAGTACGATACGTTACTAGCGATGCACATACATCAAGCTTGCCGGCTAATCTGATTCCCCTAACAATGTGCACGTGTCGGAATCTTCTTACATCCCTCTCGCGTCTCCTATCATCCGTTGGGTTCTCCCTTCTTTCTCTCCTCTTTTTCCCACTCTTTCACACGTATCTCGACCACCACCATGACCGATGTTGGCGGTGAATTGCCGGATATATAGATTTTGGATTTGGGCCCCCGCATCGCAAGGCAATCTGAGCGCAAGCCCACGTAATCTCGCGCTAATAACCGCGATTTATCCTTCCCCGCCGTCCATGACTCCCCTCTCCCCCAAATCTGAGTGATCGAGGCGCCGATTAGAGAATTCGCTTACCTCGTCTCGCCTCGTGGAAAAATGTTGAAAAAGATGAATGATATTATTCGCGAAAATTGCTTTCTCCGGTCCAATTTTGCGCGTTAAATTGAAGATGCGTTTGAATTAAAATACACGTGCGATTTTCTTTCAACTCTAACGCGACGACTCGCGATATTATCTGAATTTATTCACCGCAACGAAGTCATTCTCACTAGAATTCCCACGTTATATCGATAGCAACGGTCGACTTCCCGAAAACATCTTCTTTTTTGGTATTCAAGAGAGTTTACTCCCGGTGTAAACATAGATTAGATTATGGTACTATAATCTTGTGGTTGCGCGAGAACAGGAAACTGTTGCGCCTACATCCTCCCCACAAGAGTGGGAAAAAGGAAGCAGCGACACGAACGGGGAAAGAACGTAGGATCAACGAAGTATCTTTATTGTCTCCGCTTGGTGCTTGGGCGTGAAAGAGAGTCTTTCATTAACAGGATCTGCTCAGCCAAGGTGAATCAACCTGCAGTCTGTGTGCATCCCTCTTTCTTTTCCTCTTACGCGTTCTCCGCTCTGCTTCCTACATCGCGCCGTAGGAGCCAGTGCGTGCTGAAGATAACGCCTTGGGATATGGCCAGGTACAAATATTTGAGCGAGTAACTGGCTTCGTGTTTGCCCTGTTAGCTGCGTTCTTCGTCGTCGTTGTCGCGTCGTTGTCGTTGTCGTCGTCGTCATCGTCATCTTCCGCGCCTTTTGTGTGTATACAGCGTTGGACGTGCGTACACATGGGATGATAGTACTGCCGTGATGCGCACGCGTGTGGGAGCCGGTCGGCGTGTATAATATGTGGATAATGTTGATGGCTGGACGTGGATTCGTCTGCTTGTAATGTCTAGCCATGCGCCATTAAAAAGGTAAACGAAAACGCCTCTTTACGGATCGTGCTGCAACATCTGGGCTACAAAACGAGAACGATCGCTTTGTACCTGTCAACGATAGATAACATTAGGCATTCTTAGGCGTAACATTTGTTCGGGATCTTTATAATGGAATAGAGTCGATTATATTCGAGAAGCGCCATTATTTGTAACACTTCTCAGCTTTCTTTCGTTTTTTGGGTTATTCGATTAAATTGATCGATTGTTCTTTCAAATTTACCCTTTTCACAATTTAAACATATTTTTTACGCTTCAGTGTTTCGTGACGAATTGAAACATAAAGAACGATGAGAAGAAATAACAGTACAAAGATAAGCTTTATTTTAAACTCCAGAAAACTAGTATGTACAAATTTAGCAAAATAGAAAACAGGATGTAGAAATTTTTATCGACGTATCGTGTTGATCGTTAAACACAAAGAGACGTAGGTAAATGCGAGTTTGGTTAGCAAACATCGATCGATGGTTTCAAGCTCGGTTTACGCCTGTCACTTCACGACCGTCCACGTCCGAGCGAATACTCGTAATAATTCCCGTTTAATGCCTATGGCGAAAGACGGTGGAGACCGAGATGCGATCGTCACGATGTGTCGATCGTAACAGCTTCCATCGACCTCGAAACAGAATGTCGTTGAAGATACATGTTTGGATCAGAAGGAGACAGGTGCGGCAGAAATGACGGGAGATACTCGTCCGGTAGTGAAAAGTTTCGAGCCAATAATGTGAGTAGGTTCCGTCTTCTTGAGGGCCGAACAAATATGTTCAAACATGCTCGAGCGGCGGGGCGACACTCATGCAAGCAACAAACCTTCTCCAGCGGTATCCTAATCCAATAGCTTCTGTCGAGCTTCGATGCCAAGTGCTCTTCATATCGTGTCTCGTGCCTTCGCTTTCGCTTAGTCAAGAAATGGAAAGAACGGTGATTTCGTATGTTCGTAAATGGTCCTCGAATTTTCATGTGGGCGACACTCGATAAGAGGTGTTTATAAAGAGACTTTATATATCATTCACATTCGATGATATAATGCGAATCGATTGATAATTAAAACTATCTCCCGCGAGTATTTCGATTATCGTATATACGTCTCTTCTTGACGCGTTGCGATAATAATTAAGGATCCCCGGCGACCACAACGTACGTGCACGTGAGATATATCGAGACGAGAATAATTTTCGCCGTCTTGGCGATAAGAACCGGTTACCAGCGGCGCAATCGTGCGAATGCAATACTGCGTCGCCTTACGCGGCGCGAAATCACGCGGATAAATACAACCGCATTGGATTCGATATCATGCAATTGCAATGTTATTATCATTAAGTGGATTGTTTGAATTTTGTACATTTGTATAAGTTTTAAGACGAAGCGAAGAGATACAATATTTTGTATTTAAAACGTTTTACATTTTCATCGTAATTATCAAAGATTATATTAAAAAGGACTGAAAATCAATCAAAGAACAAAATCGCTTTACGTTTCTAATTATTTGTAGCATCTTGAATGTAATGGAAATATCAAATATCAGTTTGCATGTAACTATGCAACATACCTACTCGCTACTGACAGTTGCATGAAGATTTGTCCGAAATCGAAGCGTTCGAGGATCCTTCACCGCTTACGCCAGTGTTGGTCGCACATATCGTCCTCTTACCGTTACGTTCACCTGGACAGGCAGTGAGAGAGAAAAAGAGGGAGGGAGGGGGCGGAAAGAGAGAATCATCGTGCCGTTGCTGCTGCTGGTGCTCGTTATCGCTCGCAGGTTCATGCCAGCGGACAGTTAAGACTGAAATTCGCTGGACACTCAACGCTATAAATTCGTACAAAATGAAGACAGAAAGAAAGAGTGTGCATGTGTATGCGAAATGATACGAGGTGGTTAAACGGAGAGGTGTGCCGGAACCGACCTACCTTTTAACGTTTTCTCGCATCCACCCTCGCGTGAAAACACGCACGCTGACCATTATGAGGGTGGAAACACCTTGGAATCATCAAAGACAACGATCGCCTCGCAATATTGCGTTCCGTCACGGACGCGGTCCTTAGATTAACTTTATTTCGACATTATCGAAATTTATATTTATTATTTCTTATAGCAATATATATTTCATATAATTTTATATTGGCGCATTTCTGTAAATAATAGAAGAATTTGTTTACACATAGACTAATGATGTGTAACATTTCATTAATTTATTTCATATCTTTTATGGCATACGAACCTTTTAGCAACATGAACGAGGACGAAGTCTAACTCTCTGAGAGTGTCCCGATTATTCACTCCATTTGCAAAACTTAAATATTCTATTGTTTTCATTCAATGAGCATCACGTGTATTTTCATGCATGAAGTATGCGAATATCTACGATTACCTTCGATAAAAATTTTCTTCTATACCCGCTGTCATATTTGTAATTAACTTTTGCAATTTTCATTTTTTTTATTACCTCTATCGTGTGTCCCATGCATCAAGTTTCACAGTGATTGAAAGAAAAAAGATAAATGAGTGCTGAGCGATAAGCAGGAGCAACGGCAAGAAGAGTAACATTTCGCGGATGTAGAATAGCAATGTACCATACTCTTACACAAGAATCGAAAGGTAAAAAAGAGGAAGGAAGGAAGAAAGGAAGGAAGGAAGGAAGGAAGGAAGGAAGGAAAGAAGGAAAGAAAGCGCAAAAGACAACGCAGCATGAGAGGCAAAGTCTCGAAGGTGTAACCGCAGCCACGCCCCAATTAGGTTCTCCAGACGGTTTACGGCTGTAGCTGGGCTGGTATTTATGATGAGAATGTCCGCACCTGTGGTGACACTCGCCACCGAGCCACCAGCAACCCCTCCTGGAGCAGAGCGCGAGAGTGTTTTATGGCGCGCAGATAGCCTCACGCACACCTTCCCGGGCATTAGCTACAGCCAGGTGATATATGACGCGTATATTGCTCTTGGTGAACGGCGAACCGCCGCGAGCCACTCTATCCCTACGCGATCCTATATCCACGTCGTCCCTTATTTCCAGATGCCCGGGCCCCTCCGCCTTGGAAACTTTTCAGGATAGCGAGCGGAGACGCGCTGGTCGTTTTGGATTCTAACCGAGAAGCTGGCCGCCGCTCGACTATCTTCCTCTCTTCCTTTCTCTCTTACACATGCACACATTTTCAAGGCATTCTTATACTTTCTTGTTATTCTTATACATAATTACCTTTCCAACTATCTTAGGATTAATTTTTCTCAAATTTTTAAAGCGCGTAATTAATTGTTAAATGGAAAATCAGAAATCTGTATGGATGATAGTTTATATTTGATATTTTGCTTCACACAATATTAACTTCACGAAGAAACTTGATGAAAAAAATGGTTATATATGCATCTCCGTAGCGCGAATCAGGATTATAACTTCGACTTATGCGCGAGCGACGAAGTGACTTCACGCATTAAGTGTCTGTCTGTCACTGTCAAAGATGCATCCTACACCACCGCCCTACACGACTCTCCGAGGGATGCCACTCGCGGTAGGAACCAATGAACGTCTCGGATCGGAATTGGCGGCGGCTGCCACACGATGAAGCGCGACATCGGTAGCCTCTTCGTCACGTAAAGACGTACAAAACGCGGCTGTACCGCTCACTTAGTCCCAGTCGGAGGCGTTCTCGCGCGATAAACATCGACGTACCTCCCGCTGCTGCATCGAGCGACGTTTAAATGCACGAGAAGACGAGTTCTTGTCGTCGTCCTACGCTCCTTCCGCATGAGAGCGCATCTAATGATCGGAGTAATAGTCGCACCGTGTTTATGTTTTTTACAACAGTCATAACACGACAGTATTTAAGGTTGATTATAATAATCAATCTTACGAAATTACTTTTATATAACTTTCATGTATTGCACTTGTATAAGACTCTGGACGATATAATGATATGAATCACATTTTTCACATTTTTTGTAAAAATACTCGATATAAAATATAGCTGCTTTGCTGTATAAATAGAAATTTAAATTTTTATGTTGTACCACAAGTTAGAATTGACAGAGAGAGATATTCTAGTATTTTTAATAAACCATAAACTTTGAGGAAAAGCGGAAAGACACGAAAGAGGTTCTCGAACTTTCGCATTCACGTGGAATGGAATCGATATCCGAAGGAAATTAGCCGGCGCGCTTCGCGTTAGTAGGCGATGAATCACGCGTGCTTCTGTCACGGAGGGTGCCACGGTGGCTACAAGTTACAATTCGATTTCTCGAAATCGACGAAGGAGGGGCCGACGCGGAAGTCTCCGGCCGCGGCCGAACGCGGAGAGAAGGAAGAAAGAGCGGTGAAGAAGAGCCTCGAATCTCGACTCGACTTGGCTCTCCATCCGCTTCCGCGGGTATCAGCCCGCTATACGAGCTTTAATCGCATTCGAATGCAATGTTGCGGAAAATTTCATTTGAGCGAGGTACGAGGGAGCGAGTGAGCGGGATGGGGTAGAGAGGGATAGGGGGGCGGAAGGGGCATGCTCGGGAGAGTGGATCCCGCTGTGACTTTGTCTCGACTTTGCGGACCCCCAGCCGGGTCTTCCACTCGCCGTTCCGCCACGACACATTTGCATATCCACTGCTCGTCCGCAAATGCAATCGTGGCACTGAACGCGTCACGATGATCGAATCTTTTTACGACGCTGCGAATCGTGGTATTATGATAGCGCGATGCTCGAGCTCGAAATAAACGTAATTGATAAGTCATCGACCATCGAAAGCCGTTCATCGAGAGTAGTCCGTATAACGTACACTTAACGAAATTGATCGTTATCGGTTATTGAGTCATTTCTGTCCATATAGATATTTTTTTTTATCATTTCGATATTTTGGATATTTTGTAATTTATCTTTGCCGTTAATGCAATATATAACAGATTGCGGGTGATAAATGAATTCTTTGATTGGTCGCACTTTCACATTTCATCGTTAAAATCTTATAGTATTTTTTTTTAATAAAAGTTTTTTTCAATAACGCAGTTTAAAAAAATTATGCAAGCGTATCGTTAAATGAAACGTCGTTTTATTGCTGCTACACACCGTCGCATTTGCGTATAGAAACATTTATTCTTCGCACTTTTGAACATGAATTTACGAAGCTCCGAAGACTTGGACATGATGACAATCCGGGGACGGGGTCGTGAACAGTGAACAGAAGCGAGAGTAGGTTGGGTCGGCATTTACATTTACAACGAGACTGATTGAATCTTGATTGAAAATCCACTTAATTAAGGACGTGCGCCATTATGTTTATTGCCCGGTGGAAGTGAGCAAACCGTGCGTGGTCGTCGACGATTGCAGGGGAGAGTCCCGAATATTTGGCAAATGCAGGACACGATCAATCGTCTGTGCTGTACTAAGAATCAATGCGTCGAGTAATTCAATTCAGTGATGTACATTTTTGTCAGCTGTGTAGATTTAAATTGATTCAGTCGAGCAATTAATTATTGTATGTACTAATTTTTGCAGGATATAATAAGTAGCTTTACACCAAGTAACGGTACAAAATTAATTTCAAGATGTATAGTACAAGAATTCGAAAAGTGAATATGAGAAAAAATTTTTTCAAAGAAGTACTTGTGTTATTTCTGTGCAGCTAATTTTTTTCTCAAAATTTCTCAAGTTTAGATGACAAATTTTTTATCTCATATGACAAGATTATATAAACACGTTTGAAACTTGAACAAAACATTGTAATTGGATTTCTCAATTTTTACCGTTGCTTAATATAGATACCCTTTTAGCGACTTGTAAGCGACATTGAAGAATTAAAGAGGATAGGATACGCCTGCAAAGCGAATAATGTTATAATCATAGTCATAAAGACAATGAATATTATCGCATCTTTAGGGAAAACATTAAATATCAATTCAATGATATTGTTCAATATAAAGTGTATGACACACTATCATTTTCGGCTTAGATAGTTTTTGTATTTCTGATATAATTTGCAAAATCGCTCCTCATGCTTATTCGCTTAGAGATTCACGATGCACTGATAAAAAATCACTCGTTAATTGGGATCAAGACGTAACCCCTTGAGTACGCGGACATATAGGGACACGGGTACAGTAGTTATACCAGTATCCCACAGGTACCTTAGGTGTACTCGTACACGCGAACAACATGTATACACAAATACGCGCTAGTACATACACAAACGCACACACGTTCAGTAACTCTGCGCCGCGAGAAATAACAAACGGCGTGCGAGCCTAATTAATTACTTGTCTGCTAATTACTGTAATTATATGTTGCCACACCCACCCGAACCTTCTTGATTGTTTTCACCCTTCCAACGAGCTCTCTTAATCTAGACGGAAAGAGTTTCATGACGAGATGGCAGATTTATTTTTGATGCCTCATGATAATTATATTAAAGTTATATTCGTGACGTCACACATATCTGGTCATTCTTCCAACGTTTTCCTTTTTTCTTTCGCTTTCAATTTTTATTTACGCGCCAATTTGTAGAAGAAACCCCAGATTTATCGTTGTCGCAGCTTTTCGTCGCAGACAACGATAATTATTGTGCGGCATACCGCCGTGGTGGCACACCTCGGTACGTCCGAATAGACGAGACCAAAACAATGACGTCGGTCGGCGGAGCCGTTGATAGTCGGTTGGTTTTCGCGGGATTCGCTAAATTACCTCGTCGCATACTGCGGATGGCAAGAAATATGACAGCGGACTGGAACAGATGATTGGAATAAAGAATCGAGGACAATCAAGCCCGAACGACAGATGGCGTTTGCAAAAACTTATCTTGTCTTCAAGATTACGAGAGAAACGCAATGCATTTCTTGTCTTGCGGTTCAATGAGAAGCGCCGATCTCCGAAGATAAGAGGAAAAGAGCATCGTGAAGAAACATGGCGAGTTTCTGCTTAATAGTTCCCGATTAATTTTCGCTGACGAATTATAAAGACTCAGTTGTCGTACAATCATTGAGTATTAGATAAGGCATTCGAGTTACAACAGGAAGACTTTCAATCGAAAAAACGATAATGCACGCGAGTGAGCGAAAACCGCGTCTCGAAAGTGTAATCTGTTCTCCGTAAAAGTAATCTTATCGCCACACAGCACGCTGTGTTCCTATCTAGAATTGACGTTGTCATATGCAAATGGTGTTATACCCTTCCTTAATGCGGAGGAACATGTTTTCTTCAGTTTCGTAGATATTCGTCACGATGCGACGTGCGAACAAACGGGTAATGCGCGTCACATGGCCGTGTGCCACGTGTTATGGATGTGTACGAGCGAGTCCTCGAAGACCAGTCCTGGAGACAGTGTGGCACGCGGAGTGGTATGCTAGCGGTATTAAACTCTCGGTGGCGTGTATGATTGGGCTGGCAGATGTCACTCGTTATGTAAATGTCCGAGTGTTTACGAGAAGACACCTCCAGTAACTAGCACTCCACTCGTGGTTATAATGATGCGCTAGAAATATCTCTTCCTCTTCTTCTTCATTTTCTATTTTGCATCCAGTGGTGAGAGACCCACTGGTATTCCTCATCAAGACGATCGCATCAGCAGCCTTGGTTCACATGAGAAACATCGAAACACTTTGGTGTATCTTAATTGGCACAGTTTGTCGCTTATTAGTACGGGATAAGTGATTTAGGAGAGTACATAATTGTTTGATATCGATTTTCCCGCTAAATTAGTCGGTGATAGCCGTGGCTTTCAATTATGCGCGACAATGTATGCGATACTCGAGAAGACATTATAAGCAAGCTTGCTTTTCGTTCTCGTTGGAATATTTCAATTTATATACTCGCTTTTAAATATACAGAGATTCTTTTGTTTTTTTTATTCATACTTATTCATTGCACTGAAAGGACTGGTATGAGACTGGTATCGGAGCATGCGTATTCATTATATCATGATATGTTTCTTACGATTCATGAAGCCACTTCTCAGATATTTCTGATATTATCAACGTAATTTCAAGTTTTCCTATTACATTGGAAGTTAATTCACAAATTTGACTTTCATGTTACACTAATGTAATTATATTTATTGACAAATAATCAATTGGATCACAGAATCAATTTTTAATACATTATTAAATTGGGATAGATTCGCTGTGATTTAGAAGCTTTGCTAATAATTCGATTCAAAATCGCGAAAATCTACGTAATTCGGAAGGACAAGATAAGATCGTGAATAATATATAAATAATATCGTATAAAGATAGAAGAGCGAATATTTAAATTAACATTATACTAATCTTACATGTTTCTCTCGTCTGATCTTTTCGCGCGCCACCGAACGCGCCTTAACGGCTAATTTACTGTAGAAGCATTAATAAATCTTTCCACGAAATCTCGTTTATCAGGACGAATCTGGTGGTCGGTCACGCCGCTTGTCTCGCTCATAATTAATTAGTATCGGCGCCTAGTCTGTTCTCCGAACATTAGCCGATATAAATGAACGGAGGAAAGTGGTGTGTAGGAGAGACGCATTCGCCTTCTCTCGCGGAGTTTGTTAAGTTGCCGAGATATAATCAGTATCGATCAACTATTCTTCTCTTCATTATAATTACGTCGTGTAATTTTTTCCTTTGAATTAAAATCTTCTCTCGCTCTCACTCTTGACCGCACTTTCAAGGATCATACGTTAATTGCCGCCTGCATTCACTCGTAAAACCGGGCGATCTCCAAGCGTGTTGCCTTGTATTCTTCAGTTGCGACGTGGCAAGGTCGTACGTGAACGGTGCGGCTCCTCGTAATCGTAAGATCGTATCTACATCGTATGACGCAGGCAACGATGATCGTTCCATAGCAAGAAAGTATCTTGATCGCCGACGCACAAGGCTGCACTTTATACCAAAATTTTTTATCGGCCACGGGTGTGCTGCATTGCTCATCCTTCTGTTCGGTAATCACGCTACGATGACAATCGACGAGATTAGGATAATGCTGTTGCCGGCACAAAAATCTTCAATCTTTTTGACACACTTAATATACGTACTGGATGCATCAATTTTTCAAATTAAACGATTAATTATTTGCGGGCGCGTCCAGCGAATAATTTTGAAACCGCGGTAAGGAACTTTAAGTTAATTATAAACAAGTATCAAATGAGACAAATATGAACACGTTTACATAAACGAACGTTGAAACAAATAATTTGCATTTATTTGTAAATACTGTGATAGTTTCGGAAATAAATTTGCACGAGATAGTAAATTAGGCATAGCCTGAGAGCAGTGTTGGAAAGTGCCGAGAGAATACTCACGATATTCTTTCACGTAACCTCAGTGGTATATAAGACCCGAGGACTTTGCGTCTCTAATTGCGTTAGATAGCAATAGCCTTATTAATAACCCTTGCAGAGAAATTCTCGTGATGCAGCGCGATGCGGCGGCGAAGAGATTATCCCGTTCCGACGTGCCGCTTCGCTACGATATCCGGAGACTCGCAGGAAACAAGTCCTGGCATCGCGAAGAAGCAGCCGGGGCCGCGTGAGAGTCGAGAGATAGTGGACACGGCATTTCACTTAATGATAACCCGTCCTCCTTCGTCCACTGCGCCACGAAGATGGAGAGAAAGGATCGCGGACGTCGCATCAGGACGAACCCTCCTTTCTTATTCTTATGCATCTGCTTCTCCGTGCTGCATTATCATCGATTTGATCTCGCCGGCGCCTGAGTCGCGAAGGAACGCATGGTTCTATGTCCATGAAATCTCGTCACTAGTATTCATCGAGAAGTATACGATCGCAAAGGTTCCAGTTGGTCATTATCAAAACTATTCGATATCTAGATTATCTCGAGTCTAAAGTCGAGATTCTGGAAGTCTTGTGAGTTATTGAAAATTGAGTAGAAAATAGAAAATAGAAAAACTTTCTCTTTCCCACGGTCTCACAAGATTTATATCTAGTCCGGCATGAAGATCAAGGCGAGTCTTTCCTTTCTTTTTTATTTCTCTCTCTCTCTCTCTCTCTCTTTCTCTTTCTTTCTGACTCTTGCTCTTTCGCATCGCTACCGCTGTAGATCCTTTCCGTCTGGTCGGCAGGAAAATATAATCGATATAACTCGATACTGGAGGGGGATTTGCATGCGTGTATGAAATCGCTGTGGTATCTCGTTACATGCCGTCATCATTGCGCGTTTATCGTGATGGTACTTCCAAACGCCATGACGAAATGACGAAGACAACGACAAAGACGACGCGCTGGCGAGTTGAAGCGAGTCTCGAAGATCGTCGATGCAACATTGACAAACTAGGTATGCAGATACCTACTGCAAATACACAGAGGATGACGGTTGGCGATCAAAAGTCATGTAATGGTATGGGCCACCATCAAGCGAATAGCTACGGTGTGGGCGTAGCTGTACGCGCCAGACGAAGATAAAAGACAGACTATACAGAGAGGGAGCAAAATCGCACCTTACCTCCCGTCGTCGATTCTTCTGCACTATGAAACCATTATTTTGTCTCGAACGTGATTCAGGGATATGTCACCGTAAGCGTTCGACTTCGTTCTCTTATTAGATTGAATTCGGTTTGAGCTACGTACAACATGCGAGTCTTTAATTTTTTTTCTCGCGATTGTTTTTATTTTTTATATGCAGATGAATGTTAATTAAACTTAAATCTGCAGTTTTAGAATCTTTTAAGAATTATTTTAGAAATATTTATCAAGTTTCTAAAGTTATATGATTATATTTTATATTATTTATATTTTATATTATACTTTTTTATACAATTTTAAGTGCACACATACCGATTTGATTGAATTATCGTGATTTGTATAATTTAAGTATTTTATTTTGTACAGTATAACACTTTGCAATCAGCGCTAATATCTTAACGTATTATGGACGGCTTACAAGAATTCTCTATTAAATGATATAGAGAATTCTTGTATCTCTCTCTCTCTCTCTCTCTCTCTCTCTCTCTCTGTTTTTTCGATATGTTAAAAGCTCCGTATAATTGAATTGCCGCGGTCCTAGACCGTGTGACAAACTAGGTAAGCATTATTATGGACGCAAGGAAACGCGAAACAGAACGGAGGAATTCCTCTCGGAATCATTAGTATAGGAATAGTAGAGTTAGTACAAGTATTCCTGTCCGCATAGCTAAGTGGTCACAGTGGCGGTGAGCGGAATGGCCGGGATTGACATGATGTCTTCCACATCCCGGCTATCTTATACGCGGCACTTACCGGACACGGCAGATAATAACATGGAGAAGAAACTAGTCGTTGCTCCCCCAAGACCTTCCTCTCGGTTGGCTGGCTTTCCCTGCTCCTCAGGCTCCTCCTTCGGTTACTCTCCATATCCTTGGCGCTTCCTGCATAGAGCGAATTCCACGCGTTAAATACGATTAACGCAACGAGGCGCGTGGGGAATGCATGCAAAACCGTGACTCGCGATGCAACCGCGTTAGGCGGATCATTTGACACGTTCGCCAGAGATCCTACGACGGTACGTGATCCGTATTAATTGCGCGGAAATTTGGAGCATGTGGCTAGATTCCGATCTATCGAGTCTGCTCACGTATAATTATTTTCTTACTTATCACAGAACAGTGTTTTTTTCCAAGAACATAAAATGTTTTGTTTTTTAATGCTCCTTTCGCTCACACCGGAAAACGATTTTTCTCGCTAACGAGACATTTTAAAAAAGACCAGATGACGCGACGTGTGCAGATGAGAAATCCTTCGTCTTGCGGGTTTTCGCGGAAAGGACGTTTGTTGCTGCGATCGAAAAGAAACGCTGTGCTCTATGCAACAGGATCTTCCTCGATTACCGAGAATCATTGTATTCTCGATCGTCTTCAGTTCATTTCTTTTTCCATCTTGCAATACAACGTATATTTCTGATGAGAGAATACAATTTCTTGGTAAAATTCGTTGCTTATAAGAACATTGATTTTCTCCCTCCAAATTTCTTAATTCTTATAATCAAAGACAAATGCTGACATCGAAAATGCAATTTCTGTTTACCTAGATTGTAATGCCATTGTAGGGATTGCTTATATCTCGCACAGGGTTACTGGAATCACCGGGCGGGAAACCACGAGACACGGACGAGAGTATGTTGCATATTTTACATTCTGCTGACGTTCGCGCCGGACACAGTTCGTTCTCTCGTACTCTCGGAGTGTCGGCAAAAAGTATGGCGGTTCCGAGGCGAACGGCAGGACCGGGGGCTCCGAGTCGGGTCACAAGTTTTGTACTTTTTTGCACGAAGGCGGCTATGGCTGCGGCTGCGGCGTTGCTCGGTTCGTCCGGTATGCGGACCGGAGCGAACCGAGAGCGGGACATCTTCTGACCCGCGAGTGCCTTCTCTCGTCCTTAATTTGCGATTCCCGCACGCATCTTTGGCCAACACTTGGATGTTCTCCGCTCTTGTTTGGGTTCTACCGCTTTGCTCTTGTGTGGAACAGTTATAACATTATGAATTTTCTCTCAAAAGCAATTTTTAAAATATATTATGATGATTTATGTAAAAAATTTAAAATTTGTTGATTTGCCAATGTTAGTTAATTTAGCGACGCTGGCCATATTTTTTTAACTCACTTTTATTTTGTGTAATAATTCACGCAGTGGATATTTATTTTAAGACAACTGCAACTTCGGCTATTATCATCGATATTAATATAATTTTCCAATAATTTCAAGATAATTTAGGTAAATTGAAATCTGAAATGATATCTGTGCCGTTTTCACCAATACGAGGTTAGCACTCGATAATAATTTTAATTCAAAGAGGCTGCATTTTCATGTTTTCTCCATATTCTTACTTTTTCCGTATTTCTTGTCGAGATTTGTACCAGCATGGTTGCGTTAGGTTCTTCGTTAAATAGATTCTGCCAAAAAGTCACAAAAAATAATTGGAAACGAGGCATGTGTGCTCGCGGAATATTAGTTGGTCCCGATTCGTCTTGTAGTATATTCGAATAATTTATTTAATATAAGACAAAATGTATTCCTACATGCTATGCGTGCCGATGAAGCGACGAGGACATTGGCATGGCTACATCTTCGCGGCCATTGTGCTTCTCATGCTCTAGCGGGGCTCCGAACGTAGGTATCTTCGGATTGTCGTAGGTTCTCAACTTGAATTTCTTACATTATGAAAAATTTGACTTTTATTATAACAAGTTAATTTTTTCCACAAAATATTAATATTAATATTTCGTTTTAATTAAAGCTAATTATCTTGTCATAATGGAAAATATTTTTTAAATAAGAATATAAGATAGAAATATTATCTATCTTAAATATTTAATATTTTCATTTTTCTAAAATGTTCACAATATTGCCGATTACACAAATTCAAGCAGTCTGGCATAGTATCCAACGCTTTTTACCTGCTCTCGATTCAAAGTTCTGCGCAATTTGTCCGACAAACTCTCGATTACTCTTCTGCGTGCTTCTGTGGTTACATAAGCAAAAGATAGTTTTTTGCGTATGCGGTCGCAAAAAATAAATAAAAGAGGAGCTTGTAGCAAGTAAACACAACCTGTATTCGCGTATCCGCATGCAGAGAAATTATGTGCACGCAGGTTTCGAGTGCGTATCGCACCTGCCGCGCGCGAAATGAGCGCGACGTTTGCGATGTCAAAGACCTGCTTTCTTTTCGAGAACCTGACGCCGGACATCCTCGCCGGAACATACTGTTTCGGACTTGATCTGCTATGCATGTTGCAATACATCTCGATTTCGAACAAAGTCGCGTGTTATAATCTTACGCTAGCGTACCATTAGTATCACACGTGTTCCTTATTAATAATACATTAGTGATGTATTAATAAATAATCGATAACGGGAAATCATGATTGTAATTACATGATCGGTATTATCGTATGAATTTTTAATTGATCTACTCCTTCGAAGATTCACAATCTTTTGGAGAACCCCTGTCAAGCCGACATCTGGAGGTGTGCGTGACGCACGTACGTGAGGCATACACTGGCGCGACCAGTTCCGAGGACACTGTCGTCGGCAGCAAAAACACTATTGAGTTAATCAACTAATTTATAATTAAAATTCCACGATGGGAGCCGTTTGGGCCAGCCAATTCTTCGCCAGTCACCAATACGAATTGCAAGAAGCGAACCAGCTCGCTGTCTGCTCCGCGTTGTTTCGCGGTAATCGCTACTAAATTCATAGAACACCAATTAACCGCTCGTCGACACCCTTTCTGTTCTCCTTCGGTTCGCGTCTGTCAGTCTGCCGACTTTGCGCTCGAAAAAAGATCGACCTAGTTTCGTGGCTTGTCCAGTTTCTCATCTTTGAGTAGAAACGCCGTGCGTTTTTGCTCAAACCATCGAAACAGTAACAAAAAAAGAAACAAAATAATTTTTAATAGACGCTTTGTCAAATTTACACGTCAGTGTCGTAATTAGCGATAATTACAGTCGTCAAGAGAAATGAGATGATTGCAAATACTGAATTTGCCACTTATACTTGCGGTTAATAAGTACAGACAGATCTTAAGTTCTCTCCGTTTATCTTTTTAACACTTAAAATATGAAATTCATACAAGATGAAATTATTAAACAAGTGAGATAAAAAATTTGGATGTAACTTTTTCATATTTGAAACTTGTTACGTATACGATAGCAAATAATAGGTATTTATCAATTATGCCTTTCTTGCATATGGCATGATGATGCATATCATATTCGTTATTTTTTTTATGGAAGCCGAGTGTATACCTCCTACTCGTTTGCTAATAACGGTAGGTTTCACGGTAGGGCAATGAGACGACACTGTCACGGACGCTACTTATCGAGTCCTTGTCACTTGACACGCTCCGCCGAACACGATGCTTCGCGTTAATTATCTACGCGTGTTTGTCATGTTCCGCACCTTTCTGCTTATATGCTGCCACCCATATAGAGTGGATTTTTATTCTCGCGATTTTCAAGTCGTCAATCCACCATATGACGTAAACGTCTATTTTTAGATTTCTTGACATTCACGATAACGCCATTAAATCGCATACATTTATTATTTACTGCAATTTCCGCGACAGTCTTAAATTTTTCCTCGCGGTTTAACGCATTCTACTCCTGGCTTAATAATTTAATCGCATTAAAGCCCTACGATTTAAATTATAACCAACTCTCGTCATCTCATCCATTTCTATTCTTTACATGTCATAATGGATATGAATGTTGAAAATCTGCGGAAATCACATGAAAATTCGACAAGTCTGCACAACGGTAGTTTTAATATACTCCCTGTAGAGAACTGTAGCGAGCTATCTTCTTACTATTTAATGAGAGCTGTGCGTCAGCATTAATTATTAACTGATATATCAACTTTCCTGATTATTTATTCACTACTTTCTATCAGAAGTGGTTTCTGCCAAAATAGTTTTGATTACTGAAAAGAAGAATACATATAGCTTTAAACACTTTACATTGTTAAAAATTTATGAACACGTAAACAGAAATTTAAACAAGCGACTTATTGCATTCTAATGGTACATAAAGTGCATCAATTGATCGATTTTCGAAAAGGATATTAAAAAATGAGCGACGTTAATTTAACAAGGCTTAAAAAGAAACTGGAACCTGTGGAAATTCACACCGTCTTTTTGCGAAACTCCTTTTGTGCGACGATCTCGATTTCAGAGAACCCTTCATATGCGATTCACTGGACGATCGCATCCGATCGATATCGCGCATTTTTGCTTGCTCGCGTCTCACGTTGCGGACGAAGGTATGTCTCGTTGAGCGACAAATTGAGCTTACGCGCGTCAGGATTCAAGACGCGATCTCTTGGGTATTATGCATCCGACGCTTTTTCGCGAATACCGTGCGTCGGCCTTTTCTTTCACACGGCATTTCTCAACAAGAAATTAAAAGCTGCCTCGATAGAGATACTACCAAGCGAGATCCGTTCGGCGGATTTACTGTGACGATTATCCCAATTAACAGCGTACACCCTTTCAGTCTCGGCTTGAACTACGAGCTCAAGTGCCACCTGCGGACCAGTTCCCGCGACGCGGTTTTTGAGTCGTACTGCATTCAAGTAAGACGTTAAGTGCATCCCGTACGTTTCCAGAGAACGTTATGGTTGTCTCGCAAATTCCCATTAACGAATTTCGTCCTTCCTCTTCCTTCATCAGCTCTGACTCGTCGCTCTCCAGTATTAAGTATCGAGCAGGTTTTTCTTCCGATCAGCCGTTGCTTCGGTAAAAATTCGGCAGATTCCAAACTGGACTCATCATCGTTGATCATTATCGTCAATATTACTCTCGCTGCTATTGCTTCTATTGAAGAAAAATTTCATATAGAAGCACGAATCTGCAATTTATACTCGCTGGACTACTTGAAGAATTGCGTTATCTCATTTTTCAATTGTTCATTCACGAGTCGTATGCCGATTACTTGGTTTTTTTTTCCGATAAGAATCGTACATTTGAATGAAGCGTTAAACACATTTTTGCAAGTAAGTTCATCATCATTATAAATGTATATTAGGATTTGTTCTGGCTAGCCTTCATCGGCATCAGTTTTGTTTTGGATGGTGTTGCACGTTGGTCGGCTTTTTCTTTCGATCGCTCGCCACGCCGTCGAATTCAGCGGATTCCAAGCTCTATCTTCTGGCCATTGTCACCGTTCGTCCACATTAGCGCAGCGTCAGCGCGGTAGAGGCCGACGAGATTAATTAGGGACGATGTTTTAGCAGCAACAAAAATGGAATGGGAGAGAGGACGAGGCAAGAAGCGGCAGCATCAGCCGTCTTAAGTCGCGCTAACTAATCTGGCAACGCCACGAGACGATCGAATGGACCTCATCACCCCTTTCTGGCCTTCTTCATAAGAACGTGCTACAAATTAAGCCTGGATCGGTAGAAACCATCTCGAAAATTTAGCCGCTGATTGTTGCTCTCTATTCTTCATTGTCGGTATGCTCGCGAATAGGGATGGATAGGAAGTTTTCGTGGCTTGAATTCACAAGGTTAACGTTATTTTGCAATAAATTTAAAGTGACGAATATCTTTAAATGAAGACTTGTAAACTTTTAAATTTTTCTTTGATATTTCTATGATATTGATATCTATTTAATCTGTTTAATTTACCTGTGCAATTTATTTTAATTTCATTTAATCACAATTGTTGAAACAAATTGAAACAAGTCTAATATGACACATGGTCAGTAGTAAACAATTTCATAAATAAAATACAGTAGATAATGCATTTTAATGTTTTGACGAGAGAAACAAAGATATATTTTACATAAAGTTGCTGTTTCATGAAATTTGATTTATTTAATATGTATATGATGATGCAGAACTGTCACAAGAAAGCATCAGGTCATTGTCTTTACAATTTAGAATATTTGGATCACACAGATATCAATAAATCGGCTTTGCATCACTTGAGCGAATCTCTTTTTTGGCAACGGTAGCAACGATTATCGTTGAATTGGTGGCCGACTGTTGTCGCGTCATTTATTGTATTCGCGTATTCATCGTCTATTTCATCGGTAATGTTCTGTACTCGCCGGCTAGTTCTCACCCTTGCGTAATATCCTACTGCGTCATTCTTATAATCGTTAATTTATTTCTTCGTTTATATTTCCACTTATTACTGCTACTTCTATTTTCGCGACAGATAAATTATTGGCATTCTCGCAAGAATAACCGCTATACGATCTGCGTGTTTTGTCTGTAGAAGCTTGCTATAATTTAAAGTTTAAACGAAGTTATTTTCCTTTCTAGACAGAGAACGCTGACAGCGCTTGCTGTACAATTACATTAGTAAAGAAAAACTAATTAGTCCTGCAGTTCCACAAGCTTGCCATTATTTAAATGTAGATAAAACTATTTTTCTTTTAGGAAATGCGTTGACATAATTATCAGAATAAATAATCGATTTTTTTATTTTTAAAATTGATCTTATATCGCCTGCGACAATTTTTAAAAAACAATATAAAAGTTGTTTACTTTGAATTAAAGTAGATTGTCGAATATATTACGCCACTTGGTACGAGATTCCGGCGCGCCTGCTATTCATTTAACGATAACTGCAACTAAAGCAATTTTTCTTTCTCCGGTCGATCGGCTGCGAGAGAAACAAGGGGCCTTCCTATCGGCAGGAAGTGTTCAGCGTGGCGTTTTATCGATCGATTCGCCATGTCGATCGGCAGGCAAGGCGCTAATGGGTTAGTCAGTCCAGACACAAACTTGCTTCGCCGCTCGAAGCATGCAACCGGCCGTAGAAAAGAGGATAGATCGCGTACGCGAAAAATGCTCATGCTCTACCTATACCTATCTGCGTGCCGTTACACATTGCATCTACGTACACGTGTTACACCACACGCGAGAAGTGCCGGTTATCTCGGCGGAGACACATAGTCGCGCCAAAGGATAATAAATAGAGATAGACGAAGATAGATACGAGTATACAGACGCGAGGAGTTTCAGTGTGTATCTTTTGCCCACGCGGAGATTATCTCAAGGAGTTATGAGTAACCGGGCTCCTAGTTTAAATAAAGCCGCACGCTGTCTAGTTTTATATCGACGCCAATTCTTGATTTTCATGCGCGTTTAAAACTTGTTTCATCGATTCTGTGTCACGCGGCACACTCTCTCTCTCTCTCTTTCTCTCCCTCCCTCCCTCCCTCCCTCCCTCTCTCGGCTATCTCTTGGGCCGACCAAAACTGTTGGAACGCTGCCGCACCGCCTGAACGATATTTCGAATTACAGCGAGCGATTAGTAAGAACGGATATTAGGCGGCGGCACGAAGCGTGCTCGTTTGTTTCGCAAGGTTTCATTCAGTCGCTCGATTGTTTCGAGCGCCGGCTCCGGTCTTTGGTTATGATTTATCGTGACGGTTACCGCGTGCTTACGTGACTCGCATGCTCACAATACGGCAATTAGACTCCGATTCTTTATTTAATAGAAACGATACAAATTATATGCGCTGGCTAAAGAAATTGGGTGTTTCGCGCTCGTGTCGTAATAGTCGTTTCGACCGACCTGGAAGGAGTCGGCATTTTTCAACATTCATCGGACAAAGTGCATCCGCGGTAGTTTCGACTTTCATCTCTCCTCGCATAAAATCACGACCAAGAAGAATGCCATTCACGCTCTTAATCCCCTTTTGCACAGAAAGCGACTTTTTTTCCTTTGAAATGCTCTTTAGTGCCGTAGGGCAATTAACGCGGAATTAGCCGTGTGTTCGCGCAGTCTTCTTGTTGCACGTTGTACATAAAGTCATTCGGTGCGGCTCTTACCGGAGACTCGGAACCGCGAACTATGTATATACCGTGAACTTCAGCAGAACGATGACGAGGCATAAGTATTGATGTAATAACTGTGTGTAATTACATCAATATTTTGCAAGTGAAATATTTAATAAGATGTAGAAATAAAAAATATTTTTAACTATATATATTTTAATTTTATTTAATTTTAGCTCCTTTAAATCGAAAATTGGAGATAATTGTATCAATTTCTGTGAGCTCATACAAAATGAATAAAAGCATTGATATTAAACTTAAATATTACCTTTGATAGCAATGCAAAGACTTCTCAAAGAGATATTCTTTTCAAACATGTTTAATTTTAATTAGAATTATATGTATGTATACATATGTTTGAATTGACCTGTACTAAAAATGAATATTTCTATTTTTGTTTCAGATGCAATGGGTAAGTGAATCTCTCTAGCCAAGTCAGCATCTTCTCCAAAATTGCCACCGTTACGTCAGATTCAATCGGCCTTAGTATCCAATAAGTATAAACACGCATCGTTAATCGCATCTTGCCCCTAAAATTTAATTCCAACCTTTCACGGCTACTACCGAATTTTTTAATTAACTGCCCATCCATGCTTGATTTACCGCCGCGCTTAATTTAAGCCGCTTGTAATACACGCCGTTCATAATCATATTTTTATAAGGATGGACAGTACAAAATTAATTTCTCCCGGACACGACGCGTTGGCACGAAATTAATTTCATGCGAATCGTCGAAGATTTGACGATAAGATAAAACGACTGTGTAGATGTTGTTTCTTTGTTTCTTTTTTTATATTTTATGTGATTGTTCATGTTTCTTAGCGTTTTATAAATAAGTAATAATCTCTCTCTCTCTCTCTCTCTCTGTCAGTCATTATTTTGTTCAGTTATGTAATATGCATTGATAAAACAGATATGGTTTCGTGGGAGATGGTCAACATAAAATATGTTCACCGCTGTTTGAATTAATAGATATAACTAGATTCATAATGAACCGGCGTGTTATCAGAACGCCCGCATCCTCGTGTCCATTTCCTGCGATAATGCGTATACTTATGCGTATTAAACGGATGCATCGGAGACACCGTTGCCTTCGCAAAACCGGCGAGATGAATAAGATAAGAAACTTTTACTTTTTCGATTATTGGCCGTTCTCGGTCGCTCTGAGGACTCTTTGGCACCTCGTTTTGTGATGCAGAAGTCTCCTTAGCTGCCATTGCACGATGCCGAACGGAGTCGTAATGGCACGTTTGTCAGATCGTTCGACAATTAGAATGCAAATCCGCGGTGCTCACATATGCATATGCACAAGCTGGTTCCGTATAGCCATTCACGGCTCGTGTGCGGCTCTATCCGTCGGATCTCGGGCCTGCCAAGACCTATTCGTTCCGAGCACTTTTCAAGTTGCGACCCGTCGATCGGGTCCCAACTTTATCACGTCTTTGGCCCCGAAATTCGACGCCTTTTATGGCCCGTTATTCCGCGAATTGACAAGAATAAAAACCCGAGGGCGACACGATAGCGCCAAGAATCCATTCGGATGACCGACCATGTGCTCGAACGGATATCATCTCGATGGTTCTCGTGGCACTGATTAAAATTAAATGCCACTTTCAAAAGTTTTACAAGTTCACTATACGCCACTCGGGGTGGCTTTTGTTTTCTTCCTTCTGCCCCCTTCTAGAGAATAAATGATGCGCTACACTGGCATCAAATATTGTCATAGTGGCTCTTTAAATATGCATGATAAATTTTTTAAATAGATCTGCATGCGTGATGATAAAAGTCTCACATTACTATAGCGAGTTGTTTCAGCTCGGTTTCGATTTTCTCGGCTATGATGACTTTTACAAAAGTACAAAACCGTAAGTGCCCGCGCGTATTCCAAGATAGAATTTCTTACGACCAGAAATACGACATTTAGGCGGTGTTAAAGTCGGGTTTACACCATCTCGGAATGGCTACGAGCCGGTTAACGTCGATCGCGGTTATGCGCTGGGATTTCCTTTACATACATATCGCGCCCGATTATTCGGAATTTACTTTTAACAACGGTTTTCTCAGACTTTTCCAAGCCAAGCTTCTCGTATCGTTTCAAATGTCTCGAATTCCCGAAGCTTTCTTCTCTTATCTAACGTTGAAAATAGATTTTTTTTTGCAGTTTGTACCGAGCGGTGGCATTTCCTTCCGTCTTTGTGAGCTCGTTGCATCGGTTTCACATTTTCGCGGCGTGTCTCTTCGAAGTCAGACGATTCCGTAACGTCGCACGGTCTGCGGTCGCCCGACAAATAGATTACGTGCTCGCGAAGGGTATTCTTCGTAGGGTAGCCAACCGCCCTTCTTCGCCCTTTTACACATGCCATTCACGTACTCACGTACTCACGACGCGTTCCGAGTACGTCGTATTCGCCAGACTTGTCGCTCCCGACGCGTTCTTCTCTATTCCGTCCTCTCTCTTCTCGGAGCGCCTCTCCAAAAATTGCAACGCGTTAGCACGAAATCCACTAACCATTCCATTATTAAATCTGTGTCCGCATTACATGGATATAGGGGCGTTGCGTCGCGTCGCGGCGTCACCGGCATTAAAATTCACATCACGCCGGAACCGTCAAAACGATGAGACACGAGCTTCTCGTCGATATGCCGGAACGGATTACACATAATGACTTTATCCGCATCGCGCAATTAAGCGTGACCGCACCGCTCATCGATGATGCATCCTTGATTAAGAAATTATTTTTTAATTTATTCATATGCATCTCGATCCCAGCATTGTTGCGCGCTATTTTTTGCGACGAATGTTGTGTCTTCAATTCTTTTTCAAACTACTCTGCACTCAAGTTTACGACAATTAGGATGTTTAAGAAAATATTATTTCATGCTTCCTTACGCGTCGTAAAATATTTGTCGATGAAGATTGTTAAAAAAATGTATTAAGTAAAACTTTAATTATTAAATAAAAACTCAAAGTGAATAATCGCGCCTCTCATAAGTGCACCGCGTAAATGCAACCGATTTGTATCGTCGCCCATTGCGGCGACTTTCGCACTGAATTTTACTTTTAAATGGCGGAGTGCGCTCACCCAAGATTTTAATTCGCGATGAGAGCGTCGGTCCCGCCACTGTCCGTTCTCGTGGCGTCGGTACATACAAACTCCAATTACGTTCTAGAGTCTAATTATTCCTCGAGGGACAATCTTGGTCGCCGACATCCACACGCTCGCTTCCCTCCATCGTCCTATTCGGCCCTCGTTAGCTATCTCGATTAGTTGAAGCGAATCGTTCATTTATCGGAATTTTGCTGAATAATTAATTTCTCCAAGGCCTTTATTATCAATCGAAAAATGGTAATTTAACCTTCACTGTTATGCCCTCGTGCGACCATATTTAGTCATCCGTTTTATTTTTTTAAATACTTTTACTATATTTTTAGCTTTCCTATCTCTTCTCTCCGTCACTAAAACAATATATATTTTTATAACTAGACGTTCAATAATTTGTATTTTTAATTCTAAAAATAATTCATTACTCGAAGCGTATCGACGTTTTTGGACCATAATAGTTGAGAAATTTATCAAACTTAATAAGAGAGTATAAATATTCCAATACTTGTACCTATAGTTACTGTACCTAAAGTTAATTATTGAATGACTCGTAAATTTTTCGAGATGTTAGTTTGCTGTGCTATAAATTGCGTGATCTCGATGTGTTCTTCTCGACTTCTTGTCGCGGAGAACAACCGCTGGCCATCAGCCACCAACCACCAACGGGATTCAGCGACGAAATGGGAGCCAGCGGCAATCGGCAACCGGCGCGGCGCGAGAGACACGCGATACCGAAAAACCAGAACGCTTTCGACGAGGAGGTGACTAAATCGACCGTAAAGTGCTATCACTCGCCGGCGAGGACTCGCGAGCAAGAAAGTTGAAAACAGAAGAAAAACGGGGGAACGTGGAAGCCGGATCGTGGATCGGATTCGTACGCGTTCCGCTGCTGATCGCACGGAAAAAACTTACGTCTGTGATCTCACCGCAAGAGAGACTCCGGAGTTGTTTATCTACTTATTATGTCAGTCCGTTGCTAATTGGGCATATTTGAAGATCGGAGCTTTGGCGGCCGCGGCATTTTCGCACGTATCTTATACGAGGGAGGAGATTGACCCTCTTCTTCATCCAACGCGCCATGTCTCGCGCTATCTACGAAGCCTCTTTTATTCGCGGTATTCGTGGGTTCACGATTACAAGGATATACAATATCCAACCGTGGCAGGTTCTGGCCGGTTCAACACAAGAACAGACGCATAACTTTTGGCGATCGCGACTGGCTTGCCATCCGTCTTTGAGGAACTATCGCGCCATCGGGCTTCTCGATGCGTGTATGCTCGTGATCTTACTTTCTTTTTCTTCTTTTCCCGCTCGCGATTCTCACAGGCCGGTCCAGGGCGTCTCTTCTTTCGTTGTTGCAGCGGCTGACAGCATCGGGCGCCGAGAGATGCATCGCTTCATTCCGCGCGGCCGGCCACTTAATCCACTTCCCGAGGACTGGCATTGCGCGCGATGACTTGTGCGAATTCGGACAAGCGCCCGCGTAATTCGTGATGGAAGATTATTTAACTTTTCATCTTATCTTGGTATAAAGCGGGAGATTCATTTTTTAGATTTTTGCAACAAAATGTGAGGAGTGAAGAAGAGATAAAAAAGAATAAAAATTTCATTATTATTCTTATATATATATATATGTATATATATATATATATATATATATATGTACGTACGTATGTAAAAAAAACTGTATATCTTCCAAAAATTCTCGGGATGGAAATGATTTTTATTACTCTAAAAGTTACAGTTCTTGTTTTAAAGATCTGTCATTTTGATTTTACCCTATGCGGCTCCTCGGATACATAATACCACGAATGCAGGGTATCTACATTTCTCGCAATCGTCTTATATCTTATAATTAAGCAGACGTCATAATTTAAGCGCGCGGTCGCGAAGAGAATGAGGCACGATCAAGACATCAACCTATCGGTAAACGATGAAAAGGAGAGAAAGGCGATCAGAACGAAATGGAATGGTGCAAGGGAAGCACGACGAAGAATAAGCATATTCAGCGAGAATAGTCGTTTATGCGGGAAGGTGGGAGAAAGTCTTATCCGACATTCTGAATAGGATGTGTGTATAGCCAGTCGCAAGGCAGTACAGTTTATTAATGTGATTTATGGGGAGGCGAATGCCCTCCCTGAGCCATGAGTCTTCGTGGTTCCACCATTCTCTTCCCGCCTACCTTTCCGGTGTACTCGTCGTGTATCGAATCGATCGAATTTTGTTTTATTTACCCGAAAGAAGAAAAGAGTGCACCGTTGTATGTTTATGTATTCGTGCATGCGTGCGTGCGTATGCTTCGCACAGGTGTGTAACATGGCATTTGCGCGTTTCTCTTGTTTCTGTCGACTTATCCCACACGGTCTGCACGGTCGGTCGGTCGTTCGGTTTAAAGTGCTCTCGGATAACAATACATAAGCTAAAATGACGCGCGAGCCGCTTTGATAGTTCATAAAATGAAACGGATTTTGATTCGGTGCCTTTTGTAACACAACTCGCCGTCTTATTGGATTATACGATGTTGCGAACGACTGCGCTTCTCGAACTGCGCTTTTGTGATCGCAAATAAAAAGGAAGGATTTATATAGAAAAAATGTACGAATTGTCTTTTTTTATCGAGCTCACAACAATCGTGCAATAGTACGCTATTTTAATAGCGTATTTCAAAGATTAATGAAAGTTAAAAGCGTGACGCTTATTTTATTCTTGCGATGTTTATACTCTATTTCTACTTGTTTATACAAGGTCGTCGCGTTATCATTTAATAACGCTTCACTCTCATTGATTCATATTTTTGCAGTTTCGTATTTTTGTCTCCGTGAAGCTATTACGAATAATAAATTTTCGTTATGCGCGGCACGAATACGTATCGCTGGGTCGGAAGAAAGAGCATGCATGGGGACCACGTATACTCTTCCTACGCCAAGTCCCAGGATAGGGCCAGACCCGCAACGAAAGTGGCAAGTGGTCAGTGCCGAATACCAAACGAGCGTTCGTCCCGTTCGGACGACGACGAAGCGGTGTGTCATACATAAGGTATGACCGGACCGTAGAGAAACGAAAGAGGGCGAGATAAGGGATGGAAATGGCGCGGAGCGAGGGAAGGTGCGAAGATCCGAGCGGAGGTCCGGTCAGTGGAAAGAGGATATCGAAACGATATAACGTTGCATCGCCAAGTTCGCGGTCCATCTTGCCCCTTGGGACTGGAACGGGCGATTTTCTCGGGTCCTGATCAAAGGAAGAGCTGCGTGCGCGGGCATATATTTCCGTGTCGCGTAATATTTCATGAGCCGTTTCTCTTTGTCGACGATCGGCCGCGCGCGAGGAATAGGAAATTGCTATCCGGACGCGCTACGTGGCCACTTCGGCACGACACCTTGATAGCGGTAGAAAAGGAGAGAAAGAAAAGTAGAGCTGCGAAGCGGGTGAAGGGGGATAATTGCGACGGGCACGATCTCGTCTTGAGGTCTCACGCAAGACTCAGAGAGACTGCAGTAAAAGAAGGGAAAAAGAAATTTTGATTTTTCACGGCAGCAGAGGGAATATCGTTATTCGAGTAATCGATACGAGACGATCGTTAAGGATCGAAATCGCGTCAAGAATTCATCGTTTCCTGATTCGTGCGCTATTTATCTGCTCTCGCCCCATTTGCGGACAGGTCAAAATCTTTGTGAATCAATTTGTGTATTTTGTCATGCGTATCTTATCTCGCGTGCATATATTTTCACGTTTATCTTGAAATTATTTATTTGCATTTTTATGGATTGTTGTATAGTAATATATATAATTTTTTATTTAAAAAGATTGCGCTCTGTAGAGCCCGGTAGCGCTACGACACGAAAGAAATTCCACATCATCAATCTTACTGCCGACGACTGCACACTCTCAAGGCCACCGGTTTGGCGATTCGAATTCCTTCGTGTATCGAAATTTCATTCAAATTCTCGGCACTCGCGCACGATACAAACAGCACATTGCGCTTTGACCATCTGGCAAGGCGCGTGTTCGTTCAACGGTGTATTGTGAAGATCCGAGAATCAATGGTAAAGGACTGATTGTGAGTTGGAAGACGAAGGAATTCATAAGGCAGAATGAGTCGCGTAATGCCGCCGAACGCATTTTAGAATTCATGTGGTGATAGGCTTTTTGGATATACTTCCCTGACCATCCTTATTGGTTTTTTGGTTACCATGTCTCTTGAATATTTTAGTGAGTATCAGATTGCATTACGGATAATTTGAGTTTCTTTAAAAAGAGAATATATTTCTTTGCTATTTGCATTAGCGCTCTTTCTTCTTCATATTTTATTTATTAGAAAATATTCACGAAATATAAGAATACGAATAAACAAAAATTACAAAGCGAATGGTCAGGTATTAAATTCTCAAATATCGAACAAACATCTACAAGGATATTCCAAATGGCATAGCATCGAGTTCGCTGATCGTATCAGAGACTTTCAGTTCTCTGCTTGATAGATCGGTTCGCTGACGTAATGTTCGATGCAAATCGTCGAGTGCCAAGTGAACGCGCGTTGGAGATGTACTCCCACGGAGGTCCCAGCGTGATCACCGATCGATTTTTTCGTTCCCGGGTGATTCGTTTAGCGTAAAGAGACAAAGATGACACGGTGTCTCGCGGGAAATAGGCTAAGACGAGATATCCGAACGCGTATTCCTGCACCATGTGTATGCAGTCGCGGAGGAGCGCCGGTCATTTATCCTATGCTCGTCAGACTGCATTGCGCAATACGAGACGTATATGAGAAGCAAAAGAGAACACTGTGGAATAAGGCTTCTTTCTCGCCTGCATCGTTCGCAAATAGATCCCGCGGAGACTCGCGGTTATCGCAGATAAATTGTCTCGCGGGTAAAAGAGGTTCGCTCATCGCGAACAGGAAATGGGTTCGTGGGTAGCGAAAGGACGGTAATTGATTCTCATCGTCGCTACCGCGTGGAAGGAAGGTAGAGGGTAATCGATCGTAGCTGCAAAGTGATTGAGGTTTAGTCGGTACTTGCGTTATTAGTTAATCAGTTATTCGTGCACATCGTGGAATGCGATGGAGGATCTACTTGAGCGTGACTAAAATAATCAGGATGTCGGAATGTGCTCGACGTTGGACGTATAGTATACACGAATGAGCCGATATATTTTTGACAATATTAAAAATTTCAATCATCTATCTATTTATCTAGCTGCCCGATTGATGCTTTTAGTATCATCGCGCGTGTGCGTATAAATTAAGGATCGCTTTAATTTATGTCGTTTCTCGGGAAGTGTTTACACCACGCAGGGAGAGAACAGTCGATTCTCTGAGACGTGGGCAGGATGGATAATCTCTGAGGATCTATCTCGATCCCTCGTTCGGTCACGCCCAGGGTAGGACTTGGCGGCTGCTGCGCGTCATCACGCCGTTCGTAAATTCACGGCGGACAAACTGGCAAGAATAGTTCGCATAATTCCTCAAGGCCTACCAGTTTTGACGGCGGCGGTCGACCTATCTTGGCACAATCTACCTCTCTCGCTCGCTGCTGCTCCGTTCACTGTCTGCCTCTTTCCGTCGAAAGTTCGTCCGTCTCCTTTCATCTCGCCTTCGTTCTTTCTCCATTGCTTTCCGTACGTCGTTTGCGGCCTGCTCTCTGTGAATGCACGACGGTTTTAGATTCCGGATCTCAGCGACCGAACAGAGAAATATAGGCCTGAGGAATGCTAGGCGAAGATAAAACGCATATATGTAAAAGTATAGTCAATAAATTTTTCATTCGTTGTTTCTTCCATTAGTATTTAACGTTAAATGATCGCGTCCAGTGACTAATAAACACGATTAGAATATAAAAGTTATATAAATTAATTGAAAACGAAGGAAGTTTATATTTAGATATAATTAGTATTAAAAATAGCCGATATTCAATTGTGCTATAATTCTCATAGATAAGCAAAATATATTCTGAAAGTATAAATGACTACCAACATTGTTTATTATCGTAACATACATGGTGACTACAGCCGGTGTATTGCAATACTCGTTAAATACCCGTATCGCGTATACCCTGTGTGAAAATTGGCGGGCATCGATAGGCAAAAAACCGTTAGGAAAGATCACAGAAATGCACCTTCGCCGATAACGATCACAGGCAATACCCGCATTCTGTAGGCGCGTATGGATATCTGCGAATGCACTGCGGTGCCGTGCGAGTCGCGAGATATGCGTTTTGCATTTTACACGCATGCATGAATCACGGTCTTGCCTACGTCGGTCGAAGATCGAAGGTCAATCGAGATCCCGCGCGAGGAGAAGAGTTGGCGAGTTTGATTCGTCTATGACGGAGCAGTTGCTGCCTCTCGAGAGTGTGCATAATGAATGTACAATTAAAGATTGCGATTGCGTTGCGTCGCTGTACACAACTTATCGCGTCCGGAGATGCACAAACTGGTTTCGCGCGAGTCAATTTATCTTTGCGAATACGAAAATCTTCCCCGCACTGCTTCCGGTTGCACAACGCTCATTGGATCCTCGCCATTCTGCTTGTTCATTAACGATCGTTCTATTGCTCTTGTTTCCTTCAGCCGTTGCACAATTCTCGTGACTCCACGAGAATTTTCATCGCCAATTATATATATATACTGAATCTGATATAAGCTAATATTCTGCCAATTATACATATACAGTTATCGGTCAATTACAATTACTGGACGCGATTATTTATATAAGAAATATATAGTTGATTTTTTCAAGTAGAAAAAAAATGAATATCGACAAAAGTATGTTCGATACGCTGCACCGACAGCATTTGCTTTACATCCGAAGAACGTTCAGGGAAAAACACGAAGCTGAATGAGAAAAAAGAAGAGTACCGGGCTGTAATGCGCTTATAATTAATTTCCGCGTAATTAGAGGACGTTGGCGCGGACGCGGATGGCACGGCGGTTATCTCGGCCGGACGATCGTTACACGGCAAGCCTGCGGACGGAGGCTGCACAATGAGCAGCAGCTCCCGTTATTATAATACATCGGAGAAAATTAATACACGCCAGACGCAATCGGTATCTCATCGCTTGAAATAGGCAGCAACTTCCCAAGTACAAACGGAAATTATTATCCGAGCGTTTGGATACGTTAAGAATTATCACTAATATGACTAAGAAATAATTCAACTATGTGTCTTTATAGAATTTTTTTAAGTGTGATTGAAAGTTATAGAGCCACTTGAACAAAGTCTTTGTGAAGACTTGCATCGATAGTAGCAGATTCACACGAGTAGTCTATTTCGATATGTAATTTTGTTGACGGACTGACGAGAGTGAGCGATGTAAATGCTGGACGTATATGGACGGCTCACGATTTGACCTCGCTCGGTTGAACTCTCGTCGTGCGACGCGTTGTAAATCATCAGGGCCCACTGTAGTAGCGATACACGTCTGAGCAGTTTGATGGCCGCGGCTCATTGACGCGGTTCCTCGAGAGAGAGAGATGCCCCTCCATTCACAGGATTCGCGCCGTTATCGTATATCCGCACGTATTTAGACTCCACCTACCGCTGTTCCATCGATCGCGATCTCGATCGCGCATATTTTTCTCATTTCGCTCCATCGCAAAATGTTGCGCTAATGTGTTTTGTGCAAAAGTAAAATTAATAAATAATAAATGATTATTTTGCTTTTATATTCATCATTTATATTCATCTTTATTTGCAGAACTTTATTAAATTTCGGTTATTAGTATTAAATAAATTATACAAAAATATTAGTAAGCTATTAAATTACAAAGTTATTGAAATATTAATGTATTAATCACACACATTGAATCTAAACTTGATGCATACTTTATTTCTTGTGCAAAAGCTACTTTGATTTTTTAGATTTTGATTGAAATGGACGAGTGGTATGTGAGTATAATGAATGGGAGACATATGCAATAAATAAAATGAATGCGCGTCTTTTACATATATTATTTTCCTAATTTTAGAGAAATATAAACGCACGGCAATATATATTCGGTATGATACGTTCTAATCATGTAACTTATCGATCGTTTGACCGAATGAACTTATTGGGATTGCTTACTTCAATTTGCATCTCGCGAATAACTCTAGCGGTATGTGAAATATGATACTAATCCAGTCTCGTTTACTGATTTAGACGATATCAATTTTAACTGCTAATTCATTTCGTTTAATTGAACTCATGCACTTGTCGAAATTGTATATTTCACATCGAGTGAATTATATGTTTTAACATATTCCAGAAATTATTAATCATAGGTCTTTTGGACTTGGATATATAGTGTATTTCGAGAATATTTTACAAATTTTTATTAAATCGCGTAAGTCTTCGTCGTCGGAACCATTACCTATCACGATCCGCCTTCTAGAGTAGCAACCTGTACTCTCCCTCCCTCTCTCTTTCTCGCTTCTCTCGTTCGGTGCTTCTGCTGGCTCGCTGAGATCGTGGATAACAGTTATTAGAGGCTTTTTATAATGCGCGTGTATCTTCCGTCCCTTTCGTTTTAACGGCCCTTTCGTTACTTCTCGCTCCCGCTGTCTTGCTCGTCCTACCGTTTTGCACCAACCATCGACTAGCGAGCGAGCAACCATCGTCGAAGTAAAAGACAGACGAATGTCGTAAGAGTGCGCGAGAGAAAGAAACAAGGAAAAAGAGAGAGAAGGAAAGAGCGCAAGAGAGTTGCTTTCCTAGAGCTCGACATGCATCCACGTAAATGTATGCGTAGGACACTCCCCGATGCTTGATTATATATAATTATCGGCATTTTAATAACTAATCATTTTCCCAGCTCCTTCTTCCACCGCAATTCTGCGGAGAAAGGAGCAGCTTCCGACGATGAACTCCGCTACCGTATCTCCGGCTTCTTTCGCTTCCTCTTTGGGGTGCATCTTCTTTAAAGCATACGGACTGATCGGCTAGTCTTTCTATCGTTTCCATTTTGTGCTACGTTAAACTCTTAATTATCATATGTCGAGTAAATATCTTAAAAGGTTCGTTTATCGTTTATATCGATATCGTTTTTTTCGACTAATGAAATATCAAAATATAATTGATATGAGAGAGAGGGAGAAAATATGTACTCGATTAAAGCAATACCTATTCATTATTGTATTAGAGATACTTACGTGTATCGATATTTTGTTATGATGTTACGATATCTTGACGTAACTCGACATGTAGTTTTGAACTACGTATTCTCTCTCTCTCTCTCTCTCTCTCTCTTTCTCAGTTTGACAAATAAAGTGAAAATTACAAATATTGAATCAGTAGCATTTGTTCGACAGAGTTTACTGTTTCACAAAGAAAATGAAAGAGTCTAGTGGATTATACGGCTAAGAGGGCGACTGTTGAAATCCCGTAAATATTCCCGAGCGTAATTAAAAGCTATCGATTTGTCGTAAGCCGCGTAATTGCACGAGTTACTACGCGCTTCGAATAATCGTCCCGAACCCCACCGGTCGCCGCTTGCACCCGGTCCGAAAACTTCGTTGGGGCCGCGTCGCTAGAGATAACGGAATATTTACATATTATCGCGGAACACCGACCCCACGCAATTCACCTACGTCTCCCGCGGTGAACTAGTCAGCCTCATGGGCAAAGACTCGCCGGAATCGCGCGCCATCATAGATTTCGGATATCTTTGCGTAGGGACGAGCAATGACGTCAAGATTTGTGACCGTATCGTGATAAGTTAAAGTTAACTTTCTAATGTAGACAGTAAATTTAAATTACATTTTTTAACCAAAATTTATTTGTCGAAAGGAGAAAGAAAGATAAATGGCAGAATAGAATGGCTCAAATAGATCAAAGAATTTTATTCGAAGCGCTTTCAAAACAATTTTTTAACTTTAATGTGTTTTTCCCGGATTATATTTTGAATGCAATATTACCTATACAAGCATTTTATGTTGTTTTGAAATCGTCTAAAATTCCATGGAGAATTCTTAAGAGCAGATGTTCAAGCATAAAATAGTCGCAACATCGATTCTTCCGTTCCGGAAGAAACGCCCGAATCCCTTCCCTTACATATACACTAACCGAAATTCTCAACTTCTACTGAGAGTGAGAAGCGGGAGAAACTTCAAGGGGAGACGATCAGCGCTTTAATGCTTCGCTCGAGCGGTGAAGTGGCCAAGCTTTATGAAGCACACACAGTAATGGTCGTCTATTCGTGGAAGGAGACGGAAGGAACGATTTCGGCGTCGCGTCCGCGTGTGTCCGTGGTCTCGTTCACGGGGCGTAAGTGAACGCTCGGGGTTGTAACGCAGCGGTGAAGCCAACTCGAGTGGAGTTAAGGAGCAGCCTCCGGATAGCTCTTCCTGCGGGAATAGGAAGCCCAATACTCCGCACTTCCGTTCCTCTTCCTTATATAACCCGAAGGCGCATAAATCACTCTCCCGCTCAGTTGGCGTGAACGCGCTTCGAGGATGTCCCGATATTATATAATGGCGGACATATCGTTAGCGATAAATTTACCATTTTTTTCCTCGACGGCCGTGTATTCGTAAACACGTTTGGCACCTGCCTGGATATCTCCTATATATATACAATATATATATGTCGACTTAAAGCGTCGTGGAACGAAACGCTTCGATGGAACATCCGCGATGTATTTTTATTTGGGATAACAAAGAATAACCAGTTTGGAATTATTAATACATCGCTATAGCTTGCAAACTGCTTTATTCTGGACTGGTTTTGCTTCATAAATAAACATTTATTGAATTTTGATTCGCTGTCTATTAATATGATCATCAAATAAATAGTTCGTCTAATAAAAAATAATAGTTCGTCTGCCTGAGATATTTATTTGAAATATAAACTATTTTCATTCATAAAAGTGACGCTTTTTATCATTGGTATGAAATTGTTGCAATTACATTGCAGAGAGTAACATTAGGCATTTTTAAAGCTAGATTTTCATATATGTACATTTATTACATTAAATCTCGTTTGGATTAAGCATAAAGTATATAGAGAATCTATAATATTCGTAGCGTAATACACGACAAAGGTGTCTCGAGGATCGCGAAAGAGGAGGGATGCATATAGAATGTCGTCGGATATGGCCAGAGGGTGCAAGTGGTAGGTAAATGTAAGCAATAAGCCATTTTCCAGACGATGAGGCGCGAAGCCCTGCACGTCCTCTTAGCACGAGTAATCCCTGCTTTGCCAACCGAACCGACCGATGTCCCAAGGGATGAAGCCACCCGCAGGTGCGACTTCAGGGCTTCCTCCCCGAGGCCCATATTTAATATCGCTCAACCCCGTTATAGTCCGCGCATCGACAGGAGTAACTTGCTCGGAAACTCGTTTTCTCCGCACCGCACTGGAATATATTACGATATCGCGAAGTTACTTTTTGCGCGATGAAAGATTCCGAAGTATCGCTTCTTCGTTCGTGTCATAAACGCATGCAATGTTTCGCAGTTAACTTTAGTCGATCGCACGTGGCTAATACGCGTTATCGATCAGTATCATAATCCGCATCTGAAGTGAAAAAAAAAAAAACATGAAACGCCTGGATTAATTAAATGCGATTGTCGAAGTTATCGCTGTGATTATCCACTTGACCCTATCGTGCAACAATAGCCGGCGTAATATCACGCATGCATTTTACGAGACTGCCGTTTAATCATCATTCGTGCCGCTCTTTTTTGCATTTAATCTCGTCTATAGTGTCTCACCGAATGCTATGAACTTTTATCGGTAGCTGTCAAGATTCGCGATCGAGTTAGAATGACGTGTATTTCTCACGTTCGTGATACAAATCCGTCGTGAATTTCTTATTATAAAGTTAAATTCAACTTGTATTGTTGACAAGTTGCGTGTGAGTCTTCTTTGTAGTATTCTCCCTATGATTGTATCTTTATTCCTTTTTTGCTCGCTTCTGTATTATAATATTCTTCTTTTCTTCAGCTTCTGCGTTTTGCTACCAACAAATCTTTCCCAACCATTTTTTCGATCTTTTTTCCGATAATTTGTACATTTGTCTCGCTCTTAAGCAGTAAGCAGCGTATTAAATTCGACGGGTTGGAAAAATGATTTCCACGGCACGCAGGGCTGCGAATTATTTCTGCCCTCTTTCCGCGTCGTCGGCTCACTTTTAGCGACGTAAATTTTCAAGCCCGGCCGCTTCCTAAATTCTCTGCTAAGTCGAGCTAATTTAAGTTTCGTTAGAGACTTCCCGGACGGCCGAGGCATAAATTTGATTTCACTTTGATGCCGCGGCATGTCCGCAATAGTATAACACTCAACGAGTGTTAGACTCGCATGTTATTTTTTTGCTCGTTATTCTGTCGCTGTATACTTAGCAAATTTCTTTCGCGACACTTGCGCGCATGTAAGTGCCGACTGTTTTTAGGAACGATTCGGTTACCCGTCAACTGTCGGTCTAATTTAACCGGACGTTATTCGGTCATCGTACGAGCGTTGTCACATAATTAGCGCCGCATAATCTAGACAGTCGCGTGGCGACGTTTACGGCACCATTGCGGCGCCGAGCCGAGCGAACGCGATAGACGAATGAGAAGAGACAATTTCATTATCTAAACAAAATTTCGAATGAACAATTTTCTGAAATATATTTGGACGTAGGTTTTCTTGGCTCCGACTAGTTTGGCACCCTTTCAGTGCGTATGTGTTGCAGACGCCGAGTCGAGACTCGAGATACCACCTGCTCACAGGACGAACACCTGAATAGTCAATGATTCGTCGCGGTAATCCCGCTTTGAATGCCCGGCCTTTTTAAGAGGCGATAGGCACACGCTTAACGACGCGCATACGGGCTCGGCACCTTTTTAGTCACCTCTCAGCATTATGCGTGAATTCACCTGTCGTCGGTATGTCTCGAGGTGAACCACTCGTGATCACCTTTGATCTGTCTTCCGCTTGGATCTCGTCCAAACAAAGTATCGTCAATGAAGGGTTGCTATTTGGTAAAAATGGTATTTGATGTTCATCGGTTTATTTATCGGCATCAAGATTATATACAACTCAAAATTAATTCTGTGAGTGATACTCTGGAAGAAATATTGTAAACGACTTAATTTAAGCACTATAATAAGAAAAAAAAACATAAAATGCTAAGAAATAATTATGATTTGATAATTGGTAGTAAATGAGTTTTTATCTTAACGTTTATTAACGATATAACGTTAACAGGAATATTTAAATTTGATATGTTAAATGATAGATTGCGATTTAATTATTTTTAAAATATTTTTAATATTTGTCTTTTTCTTTTTATAAGAGTATAAAAACTGTACAATGATATACATATATATACATATAAATTGTGAGTGTGTAATAGAAATATTTTTGTACTAAATATGTTATATTGACATATACTAGCGCTTCGGGGTTAACGAATATACTATCATTCAAGACACATTGCCATGATGCGATTGGATGAATTTTACGGGCATCAGGCTTTTCCCTTTACACCCTATTGCGTCGCCGCGGGTACCCTGTCCCTTCGTGGATACTATTTGCCCTCCCCGTGGACGATGCAGCCGTCACCGCAGTCACATCCATAGTTTATATCGCGCGAACAC
Organism: Wasmannia auropunctata; assembly: GCF_000956235.1. Classification (NCBI taxonomy): domain Eukaryota; kingdom Metazoa; phylum Arthropoda; class Insecta; order Hymenoptera; family Formicidae; genus Wasmannia; species Wasmannia auropunctata. The sequence continues at coordinate 1,027,304 of NW_012026837.1, read as the reverse complement.
GCGGATCCCCGCGTAATGGCCGTCCGTAAAATATTTATCACGGAAATTAGTCGCACAATGATGTATGCCACCGGCCGCGCGCACGCGCGCACGCACGTACGCACTTATACATATGAAATAGGCACAAGCGAATAACGAGGGTGCGCTTGCGGACGCTGCAAAATTGGCGTAAACGCACGTGCGTATGCGAACGTGGCAAATGTACGTGCGTGCATGCGTATGTACGGTTTTCGGCTTGACAATACACACCCGTCATGTCGTATCGACGACATATCGATTTGCCGTTTCGACGACCGATCTTTCCACTCTCGCGCGTCTGTCGATGTCGTTATAACGGATGGCTCGGCGAGACGGACGAATTGCGTATTTCGCTCTTTGACAATTGTTTTTTAAATATTTTTTTTTGTTTTGGATAAGTGTGATGTCTTGATCAATCCTGGCGTGACGATGACGAGAACAAGCAGTAGATACATTTTATAAAACATGGTGTTACACGATGAGAATAGAATTGTTTGCAATGTATTTGTAAATGCAATGCAAACATTTGCTCTATTACAGCCATTATGTAACACGTAATTTTTTTCTAGTCTTTTTTCCTCTATTTTTAATATATGAATAGAATTGTTGAAACACAATTCTATACTTGTAGAAACTAAAAAAAGAGGACCATTAACTTAATAGGCTATGAATAAAACTAGGTGTTCTCAAAATCGTCGGTTAAAAGGAAATGCCATTGCAGTACTGTGATGAAAACGTAAAAAAAGGAGCTCGAATGACTAATGAATGAATAATGAATAATGAAATCCCGAGTCCCATACTATCGGAATATTATCTAGGATTACTCAACAATTATTTTCTGATCCGGATTTCTATTAATAAATAGAAAAAAATGAGAGCGATAAGAAAGGTACAGGAATAATCCTAACGATTAAAAAAAATTCGATAATTTTATGATTTAGGTTAAATAAAAATGTTGTATAAATGTAAATGCTATAAATTTTCTATTACATATCTACATGATATTCTTTACTTTGATTTCACAGGCATTTTGATTGTTTATCTAATTACCGATATCGCGCGTAGGCTATAATGATATCGTATGCATATGGCGTAAAACTCGTTTAAGGACGTGACTTGACAATCGTTATTCCACTATGGTGTATAAATGGAGTTGTCACGCGACTGTCGTAACGCCGAGATGGTTGAACGCAAAACAAATTGCGACGGAAAACAGGGTATTAATTAGCGATTCCCTGTTGTTTACTAGCTTACAATGACGCGGTTGACATTGGAAGATATGTTTTACTCGTGGTAGTTACCTCTTGCTATTACATGCTATTTAGTCGGCGGTCCGTGGCATTGCGTTCCATTACTTTTACGACTGGGTCAAAGCCAAACCCTACCGGTCGAGGTTCGTGAACCAATTCGTCTCTTATACGCTCGTGAGTATAAGACGGTTCTCAACTTCGGCCCAGTATCATGATTGTAGTGGCTGGTAAATTCATAAACAAGTTCCGTTCTCGTATTCAAATTGATCGGGGAGGATTTCACGCGCTCATTATAAATATTTATTTCGGCCTGGCGCGTATCATCAATGTGGATTGTATTAGCGCGGATGAAACTCGAATTTGGGAAAATTTCTCGCGCGTCAAACCAGTTGATAGCGCAAGTGAAATTAAATCGCGCGTCCGTACGTTAATTAATCCGCATCGTCGACGCGTCGATTCGTGTGCGCGATAGCTAATAACGCGGCTCGATTCCATCCGATACGCAGTAGTTTCTAATTAACGAGATACTGTCGATCGATCCAATAAAAGTGGCCGAATAAATCGATGATACTCTATCACTACATTTGCCGCGCAAAATCATTATCTCTGCGTGATTATATCGATACACAAAATTGAGCCACGAAGCAAATATTTTTTAATTACGCGCATCGACGTTAATCTCGTGATGATGAAACCTTGGTGAATATTTCACGCTTTCATTCACTATCGCAATGCCGCTGCGACGTTAATTCGACAACCAAACGCGATTAAAGTTCCGATCAGATCGGGAATTATCCCAAATCTGGAATTTATCTTCTCGCACCCGCCATGTCGTGTCATCTTTCGCTGATGGTGGGATTTCACGAAATGCGAAGCGAAGTGGAAAGAATAACGGGAGCATTGCAGGCCAGACAGGACGGACGAATACAATTTGAATAACTGAGAGAGGCAAAGTCGCGACTCGCGGTTACAAAATCCACAAGGGACATCAAGTTCTCGTAAAGCCTTGACGTTTACCACGCTTGCGAATGCGGCATTAGCATCGAGAAGTGCCAGAAGTTTAGCTCGCCGTGTCATTTCGATGTCTCTTTAACTTGGTCCTTTCTCTCTTTCTCTCCTTCTACCTTTGTTTCTCTTTCTACCGTTCTCTCCCTTTGTCTCCGCGTCCGTCTTTCTTTCTCCTCGGGTTATCCTAAGCTGAGAGAACCCTCTGGCTCTCGATGGATTTTAAAATTGCATGCGAGGAAGTACCCAGTTGCACGTAACTATCTTGCACGTCCAATGATGCACGCAATTGCATAAATTAATAAGTACTTCCCGACACAAGATGCTGCCGCCATTATGCCGCAAGGCATTCAAAATTCCGAACGCGATGTTAACACGACGACTCGATTTTAGTTTCTCCTCGATGTATTTTGCGCATCGTAAATTATATCATAGACTAAATATCATAGAGTAAAAAATTAGTTGCTTGAAATTCCAAAGAACTTGTATGATAAATCAATGATAATATATTATGCATGTTGTGCATAGGTTATATACAGAGACACAAATTAATAAAAAGATATTTCTACAAATTAATTTATAGTGAAACACCTAATTGTTACAATCTCACAACATTATTTCGGTATGTAATTCTTAGCTCATTACGCATTTCGATTCGATAAAAGGTATGAAAAGATAAAAAAATAGAAAAAGAAATTTATTAACTTTATTGGATTGTATTGAACTAATTACAATATATGATTTCATGCTTAACTACATTCGATTAATCCAAAATATAAATTTCTGTATCATACAATTATAATATTTATCATCAAATTGTTCTCGAAATTGTTACTTTAGAAAGAATCGACAATAATCTTCCGTGACATTTTCTCATATAATTCACATTTTCATGTCTCGTTTCGATCATTTTGCACACGTTCTCGTATGCAATTTAGGCAGTTCTGGAGCATTTCGCGAATAGAGGACACGACGAATGAAGGACACGCGTAAGAGCAATAAGGTTTGCGCGTCTCGAAGACCTCATAGGTGGGTTATGGGTTGGAAGTTGAACGAGCTAGCGGAGAAAGCGGCAAGCCATAGAAGAGCGAAGCGGACCGGGGGTGGGTTCGGTCGTTGGGGTGCAATGACGTAGGGCGTCGGAGGCGTTGGTGGCGCTAGGTTCCCAGCGGCGTATCGATTCCTCGATGCCAGGCAAGGAAACCAACCCCCACGCCCCCTTTCCTCTAACTTCGTCCACCCCCGAGCGACCGTGCCGGCTGAGCCAGCCCTCTCTTTCTCTCTTTCTGCCCATCCAGTCGGCCCAACCACCTACCATCTGCGACCCCCTCTCGTACCGCCTCGTCTTCCGCCCATCTCCGACCCCCCCGAGTTGCTCCGCCACCCCTCTTCTATCCACCATTCCCACCCTCATCACGAGCAACTTTCCGGATATGAATTAACAGAGTTACGGAGCCTCTGCGGTGGTCGAGCTTCGAGTTATGCGGCTTACCTACTGCAAAATGTCTCTGATGCCTTGTGTCTCTGTATGTATACAGGCATGGATAAAATATAGTCGATGCGAGTCGTCGATAGAAAAGATATTGCGTTTGTTTGGAATCGTTAAACAGGTTCTCCGATTTCATTTTGATTTATGCCGGTCGAAAAGAAATTTATAATTTTTGTAATCAGGTCGCGCACGAGGCTAATAAGGTAATTAAATTGGTCGATGCAAGATTATCGCCAGGGAGTAATTTGTCACGATATCTAAATGTTATGACGACACTACCGACAGATTTAATAAATTTGCAACATTTGTCAAGAAAAAAACTCGATCATTAACAAACGTTTTTACAGTTAAGCGTTTTAAAGGAAATGCTGAAAAACTCTATCGTCATAATAATTATATTTCTGTATATAATTTGTATATTCTGTAAAATAAAAATCGGTTCAATTTACTCTTAACAAATTTATTCTTTAAGACAAATTATTTTTTTTTAATAATATCTTTTTAATCTTACAATAGCGTTTTATAGAGGCAAAATATTTTATTTTGTTCAGTTTTTGTTGTTCTTTATTACGGTCTGACTTTACTTCGTATCAACTTCGCGGACAAGCACTTTCGCTGGCTGCTGACAGATCGACAAAATTAGAGTGCCCTTCGGGCTTCCCGTCGCGATGCCATTTAACCCGCATGCAGTCATAGAAGCATCCGGCTGATAATGCCATTCCGCGGCACTGGGTTAGTGCAAGCACGCGGATGCAATGTCGAGAGGGCAGAATCAGGGGATCGAGGGGGAGGGGGGGGCGAGCAGGGTGCCAGTATACCCGGGAGGAGAGGGTAGCCGACCGAAGAGGGGCGGTCGTAAGGGGGTGGTCGCGCAGAGAGGAGGGAAGGATTTGGGGTATTAAATCATAGAGCCGGAGTGCGCCTGCCGCCAGTTTACTGCCGGATAAAACGCAGCGACTGTTATGTTATGGACCACCTGTATGCCTCGACCCTGAACTCCACTCTCCGTTCGTCTCTCTTTCTCTCTCTCTCTCTCT
>NW_012026837.1:977341-1022485 GCF_000956235.1 Wasmannia auropunctata | reverse complement strand
GACGGACGGACGGACGGACGGAGGGGAACGCGGCTGATCTTTAAGAGGGTTCCGAAAAATTAACCTCAACTCCTCCGCCGGGAGGGGAAGCGGCTGTGCAGCCTGCGACCACAGCGATAGGTCGGCATGCCGTCACCTGTACCTTCTGCACTCTCGTACACCCGGGGGACGAGGTCGAAGACGCACGATTCGGAATTGGCCGAGGGAAAGGAAAGAAGAGCGCGGCGCGAGGATTACGGGCGGGCATGAATGGGAGACGCGTTCGTCTCGGCGCCGCGTCGCCGTTGTACGCGCGTATGTACGAGCCGAGTGACGCATGGCCGCGTCGCCGTGGACGAGCTTTTACGTTCCATACCGGTGTGTATGCGTGCTCTCCCTTCGTCTCTCTTTCTCTCTCTCTCTCTCTCTCTTTCTCTCCCTCTCTCGTTCTCTCGAGCTGAGATCTATATAGGTCCGAAAACAGCCCTCGCGCCCGTCCGTATGCGGACGTGAAATTGCCCGGCAGTTCGTCGTCCGTCTCGCAAATTTCCCAAATTTGTCTGCTCTTGACGGGCAATGGTAATGGCTAACAGGTTCTAAATTTTTATTGTATATCCACTGTATATTTACCGTGTACAGTTTGCCGTTTAAAAGTGCTCAATCGATCGTCTTACTCAATAAATTGTTTATTCATCTTTTTACGTAACTAATTGAATAATTAAGATCTTTTCCGATACAGCTGCATTATTTTTACTTTTGTAATTATTCGAAGTCTACTGCAATTAATTTGATCACATAATGGTGTATCGTTATGGCATAGAAGAAAATATACAGAACATGAAATTATTAAATAATAATTTTAATTTTTTACTTTTTATAATGAATTCAAAATAATCAAATAAACTATTATAAAAACAAGGTTTATTAAATTTAAATTTGTTTTTGTTAAATATAATTTTTTACTAACTATTCAGGTTTTATTAATTTAAATATGCATATAAAAATGTCTATTTAATGACGTGACATACGCAGCATTTAACAAAGTTGAGCCTATATTGTGCTTCATGTTGCGAAGAGTCGCTTGAAATCTATTACGCTATTCTGTAACGGCAAGCAGCATGAAATCACGCGATCCATTGCAACTTGCCGACGAATAGCGCAAACGTGAACTGTGCGACGAGTAATTAACGCATCGCCCGATCCGACAGGTCTGACATGTGCGTTTAGGAATGGAATTTGCGGCGGAAGCAGCCGCTTGGCACCTAGACTGGTGTTCGCTAGGAAAAACGTTCCCAACGAAGGGAGAAGGACAGGGAAGTTGGTTTTACGGTCGTTTGAACGTTGCTCGTGAAAGAAAAGCGTCGTGCGTTACGCGTGCGCTCTCCGTCATAGTGCCGCTCCAGTCCCCTCGACCTTGGTGCCGGGGTTTTTTTTTCGTTCCTCCAACGAAGAGAGAGATCGGTATCCACGATTATATCATAAATATACATGTAACTCGGCAGTTCCCCAACAGTGCTCTCTGTATACCTCAGCGATCGTCTGCCTATCTATGTGCCCGCGTAACTGACACAACGCACGTTCGCGATGTGCATTCGTGTTGGGGCGCAGCCCCAACCGGTACCATATCTGCCTCTACATAGTACATACACTACCGACATATTCTAGGAGGTAGTCGACTGCGCGAAGCAAGCGAGGCGCAACCTTTCTCTTATCGCTTTGTCTCCCTTCGTTCTTTCTCTCTTCCTCGCTCGAGCATTGCTCGCGCGCGGGCCCGTCGCGCGCACGGGGCATTAAATACAATAAAGACATTCAATGGGAATTAATCGGGTATCTACCTATCTACCGTTCACTCTCGGCGTATTGTTGCGTTGTGCCGCCAGTACAACACCGTACAGGACCGATGCCGTGACGCCGCGCCGCGCGCCGCGCCGGAGCGTGCGCACCCGTCTCTCGTTTCTTCTTCCATTCTTCGTTCCTCTCTCCTATTCCCTCGCTTCGCTTTTTTTCTTTCATCGCTGCCGACCGAATAGAGATATTCCGTGGCAGAATAATATCGCGAATCACGTTTTTAGCGGGCATAACGCTTCGCCGTCCTCGATATTGTTGCGCCGCGGCGTTCGCGTCGCGTCGTCGAACATCGGCATTTTTTTCTATCCAGCACGCGGTGAGTGCCTAACGAACCCGTACGCGTCTTCGGCTACGTGGCTTTTTCTAGACAGCTGGAACGTCGTACATGATTCGATACGCTACGACGGCGAGGGATATCTCGGTCTGTGAATTTATTTCACGGCATTCCCGCCCAACATCTTGTAATTAGACAGATGTACATCAAGAATATCTTTTATGACAGTATTCAGTTTTTTAGACATTTTGAAAAATTTACGTAAAAATTTATAAACGTATAACAGTAGGCAAAATAAAAGCATATATATTTCGACAAGTAAAAATTTAAAGCGGAACAGCGGTTGTTATTTATAGAAAGATTTTTAATTCAATTTTCTAGAGAATCATTATTTTTTATTGCTTTGCAAACAATTTAAAAATCTACTACGTCACTGAATACTGACGATAATGCTTAAAGTTGTAAACTCGACTGTGATGTCAAGGTAAAGCGACAATAAAGTATCTAGATATCTAGGCTAGCGCGCGATTTATTCAGAATAACCAGTACGATGTAATACGGTTAAAGAGACGTAACTTTGTCACAACTGTCACTCACTGCGGCACCGTGACGTTCCGTATCTACCGACACCACAAACTTTTGCGTTCGCGCTGTACTCATTGTTGGACGCGCCGTCGAATTTACATTATTGACGCAACTCCGTTATAGAACTTTTCCCGGCAGTGGTAAATAATCCAGGTAATCGGCGCCGCATTATGCACTTGGTGGTATAAAGAATGGTAGATGCGCCAATAAAACGGCGATGCCGGGAAAATGCGACTAATGGCGACACGCAATAAAAAATTAAAATTGGAACTCGGTCCACGCGCAGAAAAAAAAAGCGAGAGCTATATTAAAACCATCAATGAGCATTACTCGCGTAATTACTAATGAGTGGCGATGTATGTACTTTCCTTTCTGCAACTAGATTTTCAGAATATTTCTATTCATTCAAGACTTTTAGTTCTACATCAATCTTTACTATGTGGACGAAATTTCATAGTACATATTTTCCATTCTTAAATAATTTACTGTAATACAGATTGTTACAAGTACGCCTTCATCATTACCCTCCCTCGAAAGTTACCTGCCCCTATTATTATTAGGTATTCATTTTATCTCGGTCGATTTGCATTATATTTAAATTTAAATCCTACTGTCTTCTTTCTACCTATAATTCTCTCACCCTTTTGTTATTTCAGTCATTTTCTTTCCGTAGTCAATCCTCGGTGTTTTTACACTTTTAATTCATACATACCTTTCACGCATATACACGATGATGAATAAAATAAATAAAATATTTCGAAATGATAACAGATTGCGTTGCCATTTGGATATTTTTAAAGTTCAATATTTATTAAAAGTATTCGCGGGAGAAATTTTTGTATCGCAAAGCATTGCAGCATATCGACTTGGTTGGAGCACAAGCATAGAATATATATGAAAAATAGTATCGTAACATTTTGAGAAATATATAAATTGGCAGGATGTTATTTTTAAGAATCAATGCAAACTTCAGAGTGTACCTCTGCACGGCGCTGGATCCAGTTGCATCGTGTATTTTCTTTCACTTGACATTTCCGTTTTTCCTGTTTGCTACATCGTATAGCGATATCTTAATCCTTCGTGGAATTTTTGTTCTCGTCATAAACAGATCGGGCAAGCACCCGACCTGCCTCAATCGAAACATTAGCGGTGAAACGACGTCGTAAATAACGTCTTAAGTGTACCGTCATACCATTGACCCTATGCCAAGAGTATGCTGACCTACCAGAAGCTTTTATGTTTCGTCTAACGAGAGTTATCATATGTTCATGAATGAAAATAAGATAGATTCAACCACGTAATAATATTATTTGTCGCGTTCCATTTAAAATACTAGAATACTTTTTAATTATGTATATATATATATATATATATATATATATATATATATAATGTTATAAAAAATTATCTTATTGTAGAAAATTGTGATAGATTATCGTCATAAGAGAAAGGATATTTTTTGGATACAATTTCGGGAGAATAAATAAAAGTACTTCTTTCTTTCATCGAGATGGCCGTTTTAAACGCAAAAAAGTACATCTCCAGACTCGTATTTGGCGATGTCGAAAGTGAAAGAAGGAGAAGTAGCTCGCGATCTGGCATCTATAGAAGACGTAAAAACTGCGGGATCGTTTCTTTCTTCCGTTTAGAAGGAGTGAAGCGAGAGACCAAGAGGAGAGATGGGGAAGGGCGTCGGCGATAAAGGTAACGTAGGGCGTCGCGACGTCCGTCAAGCCGCGCCGGTTGGTCGGCCGGCGGTGTGTTCTCCGTCTCTCCCTTCCCCGGGGTGTTCTGTGGCCTTCGGCGAAAAGGATCTTCCACGTCCTTTGCCTCCCTACGTTTCCTCCTCTCGTTTCTCTCTGGAAACGAGCGAAACGCTTCTCTCGGGATCAAGGAAGAGCGCAGACTCCAAACGGCACCGGCGACCCCCGTGAATGGCGACCCTCACAAACCAATCGTATTCCCGTTTCCATCCCTCTTCGCCGCCGGAGGACTACTCCGACGGGAGTTACCCTCCGCGCCAACCCTGTCGACGTCGTTACTGTTACCCTAGCTGCTTGTTGCCCCTCTTTGCACACCCCCGCGTTCGTCTCCACCCCTCGTGCTCGCCTCTGACCGTGATTCTCTCCGGCAGGACGCCGGCATCGAGGACGATTCACCGTTCCCGACGTAACGACGTTATTTTCACGTTTTAATCGTGATCCGGATTATGTGGTCTGCCGAAGATTCCCGCGCCGATCGTCCATTTGCCCGTTTAAATCCGTCGCTATATCGTAACGGGAAAATCCGGGAGGGTACAGCTCGCAATTCGCAGCAATTTCCTTCATCTTTTTCTCGTCGATTTCTCCGACTTTTTATATGTATAACACAAAGTTGTTTGTGCTTTAATATGTTAAATAAATATAAGTATCGTCAATTGAATGTGTATATATAATTATATTAGGTAATTGTACTTTTTCATATCAATAGTAAAAAAAACGGAGGATCTGAATGAAAGATTAATATGAAATATTAATTTTATTCGTTCATTTTTAGCGCTTATCGGAAAACGATTTAAAATTGTCTTAAGAAGATGAAAATAATAAATGTCATTCCATGATCGTGAAATTTTTATCGTGTCGATGTGGCATCGAAATATAGCTCAACTGACTTTGGAACGATTACGAATTCTCGGCTCATGAACCTTTCGACTGGCACATGATCTTGCACGATCATTTCTGATTTCCTATACATTCTCGCTTTTCTCGAATTTATATTCTATCATTCACATATATCTTCTTTATTTTCTTGGCATACTTTTGACTTATTTTTACTCTCTCTTTTTATGAAAGTTTATTTTATAAAAGAGTCGTATTTTTGATTCTTGACATTATTTTTAACAAAGTTTATTTGTATGTGAAATTATTGCAATATATATGCAATATGTAATATATATGCAATTTGATTCTTTTGATGTTTTTTGATGCTTTACGGAAACAGAAAATTACTTCACTGATCGGAATCAGTCGTCGTCGCCGCGTAGCGGAAGCATCACTCCGATAGATGTATACGGATCTGGATCGATGCGTCGGGGATGGCCGTCGACTACGATTTGCAATTATTGTCGATAGTATTATCGACGCGCACCTGTCGCGTTACGTCGCTGATAATCGTCGTGTGACTTAACGTAGTGTATCGCTCGAATGACAGGTTTGTGCACGCGTTTCGCGAGACACGCCTCTGACTTATCTGCGCATCGGCAGAGGGGTGAAACAGTTATGTGTTACGATACGCCTCATTGTGTTGCCGCGCTTTAAACTCGCATTATTCAAATTATCGTGGTAATAGGGATCGTAAATTACAGAATTTCATCGCCATCGTTGATTTTGCCAATACTGGAAAATTTATGAGCCATTCATATATATAGAAATTTTTATTCTCTAACATTATCTATTTTCAATCATTCTCCTCACCCGTAAGCTTATGCGAAAAACAGAAAAGCGTATTGTATCACGACATTAAGTTTCTGGAGTGGAATCATAAATAGACGCATTCCGAGACGAAACAGTTGATGGCATGATTGTCACTGACTTCTCACACCATCTTCTCATTGTTTTTTTTTTCACTTTTTTTTATCTTCGCGTATATGCTTTATTTTTCATTTTTGGATACGTTGTAACCCGATAAAATTGTAAAACAATTTGATTAATTTTTGAATCTTATCAGAAGAAAACGATATCGAAAGGGAAGATATGAGAAAAAGCAGTCTCTGTATATTTATTGCAGAATATAATATGATATTGGCCTCGATATTTTATCCTGTTCGAACGAATTAATGCGCGAATGCGCAAAGGGATGGATTCCGCAACGGAAATGTAAGAATCGTAGGAAGTACTTGAGCTAGTACTCGTCAATTTATGCTGTGGATGGAGAACGATCGTGCCACGGGCATTCTGACGGGCTATGATCATCAGCGCAGATAAACGCAATCGATAAGAATCCGTGCTATTCCTGCGCGTTACACATCACGTGTAAACAACATTGCTTTCTTTATCTTTGTGCGCGGGAAAAGTAGCGCTCGTTACCGCTCGTTAAAAATTGTTGTGTTGATCAGGGAAATTGCTGAGTTGCGGTATTCAGAGGATAAATTTTGCCACCTGCGTGGATATTTTGTAGTTTTACGTCCGTATTTAAGGGGATAACGAACGCGTTTCGCACTTAGATGCGGGAGATGATCGCGGAGCAAGTGGCCAACGTAATATATTCCAGCCTTTATCGTAGCTCGTGATAAAATTAATGTAAAGTAATTCCGCTGTAGTTGTACTCTTAACATAGTTGTGTGCTGCATAAATTCGATCCTGTCGTATAACACGGGGCAAATTCATAGAAGCGCATTTTCATTAAACAGTCGATATATTGCCTCGTTTTAGCAAAAACGATTAACGTATATTCCTTCGACATAATTCAACGCGCGACAGATCATTTGATAGATACTTATACCCTAATTAAACTGAAACGTTGGCATAAGAAGATCATTATTATATCGCGCGATCATGCTCGAATTGCACGTATACATCATTAGCATTACTTTAAATTGTACCTAATTTAGATCGCTATTACTTGTCACAATTTTCACAATTTTATTTATGACAGCTACAAGTATAGTATGTTATGTTAGTATATATATATATATATATATATATATATATATATATATATATGCATATATATATCCGTTGCTCGCACGTATCTAATATGACTTAATAAATATATTAGATATTACTTATACTAACATACATAACATACTATATTTGTACCTATCATAAATAAAATTGTGAAAATTGAATTGAATATATACATATATATAATTCGATGAATAGATTTGAATATATCCTACAATGAAATGATACGAATAACATTTAAATTATGTCTGAATAGTAAATTGCATATCGTTAAAGCATGTCGATAGAATGTGAAATTTGTCGACGGATCGACGATGGTAAATCTTACGATTATGATAGCAGCATGCTTTTGTATCTCGCGTTTTAACAACTCGCGATGAATAAATTAATTCAGGGGTTTTATATCGCGCCGAAAGAAAAGCCTATTACCATATTAGTCCGAAGTAATGTCGTTTCTCACGAAATGTTGATTTGTCATAAAACCGATAGTTGTCCATTATTATGTTCATGCGCTATTATTAACGAACCATTTTTATTTCGAAATAATTTTGAGTACGATAACAATTAATTAATTTTACTAAGCTGCAAATAATCTTTTTATTAGCGGATAAAGGTTTAGATTTTTCAGTATTTCATTTTTATTTTGTAATAAATGGTTTCTTGTCCGATATTACGATTGAACCTTGTTAGATCTAAACATAAGATATAAATTTTGATTTTGATTGTCAATGTGCAGGCAGTGTCGCGTTATACGTCCGATTTTGTGGAACGGCTCTTGCACATTGACTAGAAAAATCCCGGCTTCGGGCTTCGGCGCGGCGCGGCGCGGCGTGGCGCGCAGCACTTCGATTCCAACAAAACGTCGGCGCTCTTTTTGTCCGGCTCCTCCTCGCCTTTACCTTCCCTTTCTCTTCCCGCTTCGCTCGACCGACGGGCTGGCTCTTTCCTCTCTTTTCTACCCTCCCCCGGCCACCGTCGTGGATCAATACACCGTAGCGAAGCGGCAGCCCCGTAAATGTGATTGTTGCTCGATTTCTTGCGTCTTAATTGCCTCGCGCTTAACGACGTAATTACTCGACGAGGAAAAAAGGGAGGAAAAAGAAACATTCGCGCGGCGAGGTCAGCGCCGAGATCCTCTCTTTTCCCTCTCGATCATATTCTCCTTTTCTACTTACCTAGCTGTCAATCGCGGTGTCCTTTTTTCTCTCGCCTGAACATTCTTTCCTCCTCCACGTCATCGTCGATCTCGCCACGCGGGATCCCAAAAGTGCATCGGCCGTATAGGTAGTGCAATCATCGTAGTCACCGCTCAAGGAAGAGAAAGAAAGAGAGAGAGAGAGAGAGAGAGAGACGCAGGCGCGACGAGGCAAACGGAAACGAGCGAACGATAATTCGAGTAAGTGGCGCTGTGCGGCGTTGCCGACGGTACCGCCGGCGCTTTCCGCATCGCTCGTTAGCTGGCAGCACGAGTAAGGCGTCGTTCGGACGGTGTTCGCGTCGTCGGAGAATTCGCGCGCGATCGACGGATAATTTCTTATGATTATACGATCACGACACGATTCCTGGCGTGATAAATCTTCTCTTCGTGACTACTCTTCCTGTAAGTATCCGAATTTCTGAGCAGTGACTTGGATTTTACAAGTTTTCCGTCTCCGCTTATATCCGACAAATCTTGTTTGAAATGAAATGTATACGCCACGTCATTATGGACGAATGCGATCTGTTTTCGATCGACCTCGCGCCCGGCACGCTTGTATTAGCATGCAACGCGCGGTCGTAAAACAGTAATTAATAGAGCGCGATCGTGTTTTATGTATTTTTATGGATGATATATAATTTGAATCCCCTGGGCGGTTCCTCGCTCTTTCCAACGCCGAATGCCTCCCCTCCGCTCCAACGATACGATACGTCGTTGCACTCGATCGACCGTCGCTTTGAAATATAAACAGTGCATTTGCATGTTTTCCGGATTTAATTAGCTTCGATGCGATTATTAATTGCCCGCGGCCGCGGGAGTGGTTGCGCGTCGATACGCGCGCCGCGCTCGCTCGTATTTACAATTTTCGTTCGTAAATAACAAACCGTGGCGACGCCGCGGGTCGGATTTTAACGAGGGAATTAATAATCCCGTCTGTATGGCGGGAGGAGAGATTGGGACGAGGGCAGAACGACCGGGGTACAAAACGGGCGCGAGCGAATTCGCGTCGGAGTGGCTCCGTAGGAGAGTCGCGACCGTGATCGTTTGCTCTGCGATTTTACGACGTGGATTGCCGCGTTTAGAAAAGTGCGAGCTTCTTTGCATAACCGGGCGGAGTGGATCGTGAATTTTAACTCGGTGAATTTTAACTGGTTAGATTTATACGGTTCTTCAATCCTCACGGTATATTACATATCGAATCGCATTAAAATCTCTATAAGCAAACGTTTACGTTTGTTATTGTTGAATGTTTTCATATATTTTTCCGTTTTCATGTTTCGTATTACATCGAATCATATTATCTTATTAAGTAAACATTCCGCAACAGCAATAGCAAATTTTAAGATTTTATAACTTGCACTTATTTTAGATATATCGATAATAGTTAAAAAATATTATTTTTATGCATGTAAGCAGAATGCCTTATAATGTGGCGTATAAATTAGTATATTAATATTTCTTATAATATTATAACTAATAATTATCAATCATTATTGCGTGAAAAAATCCAAAAGAGTGCGACAGCCACGAATAGAGCTCTGCACTCGTGATTATGCGTTTCGGCGCTTCGCTTGGACAGATTGGTGCGAATACGTCTTTCGTTTCGTCGGGCGCGCCTGGCATCGGGTAGTTTTGTTTTACGGCCGTAATTCAAGTCGTCGTGTAGGGTCAGCCTACCGGGGCTGCCGAGATAGTTTATCATCATTTAATCCTTCCGACCTGCCGCAACATTTTAAATCTCTCCTATCTCGGTCCCGTGTGTCGTGGCCGGTCTGCGACACATGCCCGCAGCACGCACACGCGTTTACGTGACTCACGACTTCACGATGCACTCACGATTCTGAAAATAGAAAAAGAGTAAGAAAAAAAATACACGCAACGATTCGTCGCGTACTCGTTTCGTTATCTCGACTTAATCAGTTATCGACTTTATCGTTTTTTTTTCTCCGTAAGGATTCCCTATTTTCCTAACATGAGCAATATTGACGTAGGTTTTTACTTATTGTGTAACTAGAAAAAAAATGTCAGATGAGTACTCTGAACATAAAATGAAAAAAATCAAAGTGAGTGTTATCAAGATTTTATAATGATGTTGAACATGAAATTCCTCTTCAGTTAACAATACAACACAACTTAACGTTAACATAAAGTTAAATGCGACATTAATAGTTTCTCTTCCTTGCTGATCTCGATAAATTATTAGTGCAGGTTTCGTTCTATTTCTGCGTATCGTTAATCTTGAGAAGAAGGAGGAGAAAGGAGGAGCTAGGGAAAGGGGGAACGTCAAGCGCTGTCGATTCGCCGTGAATTTACGCTAAGTGCAACGCTGTTGCAATGACGGGCCGGTAATTCGGAGAACGTGGTCCCGAGGCCTCGGAAACGGGTCGGAGGTCGGTAGGCACAATGCCAGAAAGAGAGGAGGTTCCGCGACCGGGAACAGGGCACGCGGTTTATCCGGGCTCGGCGCCCTCGCTGCGCCGACCCTCGCTTTCTCGCTTTCCACCTTCCGGCACGCACATACACGCAGATTCGGTATTGTAGCGCTAATTAAACTGGCGCGTGTCACAAGTCACGAGCGGTGACGTCACTCGCCATGATTTCTAACCGTCCACCATGTATAGTTGAACCAGACTCCTGCTTGTCCAACTGTCCGGCGCCGTACCCTCTTCGTATGCGCGTCTCCATTGCGGTCTCTAATTCCGAGTGCGATGATTAATCTAATTATATCTTTATGGACATCAGGTACCAACTGCATCTGAAATTTCGGAAAGATAAATCGTAGCAGGAAAAACTTTTCTGATCCTGCAGAGGTTCCTCTGAGGTAATTGCATCAGAATTCATTGGTTCACGATAATGATATACGCGAATCATGGTATATTTTATCATATAGAACATAAAAATTTTTTGATTAAACATGAATCTTTTGTAAGAATGCATTCTTAACAATAAAATTTAATATCATTGACGTATCTACTTTTGAGATTGTAAGATCCGCGGTGAAGCAATTGCATCGATTTCCGTCCGAAGATTAAGTATTTGACTTATGATATTAATGCAAGCACCCGCGCCGTGAGATCAATAGCGATTTTTATCGTATTATTAATCGGTGCAGGCAAGGGAGCGCAATGCTATTAGTCGACCTGTCGAAATGGTAATCGAGTATTTACTGCATTAATTAAAACACTGTATGTTAAAAAATTATAAATTTACTATCACATAGACAGATCTAATAACAAATTCACATAAAAATATTATAAAAATTAAACCACATATATCAAACCATCAAGAAGTTTATAATTTTTTTTTTAGAAATTTTGTTTTAATTTCTTGAAGCATATGTCGCGTGAAAGAATGGGAAAGATACGTAGGTATTTTTTGAACATTTCCTAATATTGTAGAATAGAAACAAATAATTTCAGATTTTTTGGAATGTTATCATCCATTCCTCCTTACAATTACGTCTGTATGTAAACATTTGACGAAGGTGACGCGCGATAAGGGCTTAAAATGCGAGGGAAATATGGCGCAATCGCCGTACGCGCTAAGTGCCAACGTAAATTTGACTGTCGCGGACGAAAGAGTGTTAATTGTGAACTTACATTTTATGGAGGAAGTGGACTCGCGGAAGAGAGAAAGACGCGACAATGGGTAGCATGCCGCGAAGCCCGGTGCTCTCAGCTGTTGTCGTTGAGTTACGTTAACACCTTTGTTCGATCTTATCGTTGGTTGACCAGCGGGGCCCTTCGACCGTTTCCATTACGCTGTTTCTTGCCATTACGCGTTTAATGATAATCGCGCATCCGTATGCTGCAAAACCACTCGTATACTCTTAACTGCACAACTATTAAAACGTGTACCATATCGCTTTACTATCTTTATTTCAGCTAATAAGAATCATTTCTTTTTTTCGAATTAGCGGCTGATATGGTTACACTGTGTTTTTGATCGTATTAATACACATTTTTGTAAACTCTTTTGCACTCTCATGATAATCATGCTGGAAAATTCGCGCGCGAATAAGCGAGAACGCATACTATTACTCTAAAATTAGAATAATTACATGCATTGCGATACTGTCAAGTCGAGCTGTCACTTTGTTCAATATCTGTCCATGATTTCATGACAGTAATATAATTCTTAGTTGCTGTGTGTTATTACATGTAATTATATGTTACAACTTTCTCTTTCCGCTAGACGCGTAAGAATTTTTTGTTAGATTAGAAAATGGCGTAACATGTTGTATAAAATTAATTACTATATCGCTTGCGCTTAGTGAAGTCGTCTAGTTCGTCCCGTGTCGGCTGTTACAAACAGTATCCTGTTTATCAATAATTTGAATTTGAAAGACGCACCGAGAGACGGCGAGTTTGCAAGCCGCAACAAATTACGTCTATCGGGCGTCATTAATCACTCGGCATCTCCGACATCTGCGAACGCAGACCTCCGCCCGTCGCCCTCTACTTACCGAAGAAAGACGGCGTTTCTGTTCGCAAATGGAAAATAGGAATGGCGTCACGATGCTGCCCAACAACCTTGAAACGCTATCCACTTATTCCGCACAATTAGATTTTAATAGAACATTATTTCGTATTTTAATTTTGATTCGCTTTCCTCATATATTCATTTGCGAAAATTTTGAATAAAAATTTTAAAACACATTTCGAAAGTATCGATATTTAAAGAATAATTATTGAATTTTATGATTTGATGCGTGAAAATGTTGAATAATCTTCATACAACTCTTCACAGAAAGCAGGCTGTCACTTAAACGAGTCGGTTTACCGCCGGCATTATTACCGTAAATCGCGCAAACATCCGATTCGCCTCGAGCCGCGTAAGGTGAGGATAATTTTAATTAAGATAAGTGAGTTCGAGGTGTCGACGGCGGGGATTATTCGAAAATAATTTCGACGGACGTATATATAACGACACGCCCGGTTTATCCAGCGCGCTGATCTACGGATTATCTTCGACCGAAGAGAGAGGATACCCATCCCGAATAAATTACGCGGCGGTAACGTCGGTGGGTGGTGATAGTGAGGTGGTGGTATGAGGCGACGTAAGGTTAGGCAGAGTTTGCAAAGAGGACGAAACGAAAGAGAAAGGGAGAGTAAGATGCAAAACAACGAGCGAAAGAGATGTCGAGGATGGGTAGAAGAAGAGAGAGAGAGATACCGACGAGCCAAAAGGAGAGCAGGTGCAAACTTGGCCTGTCAGGAAGTCGCTTACAGCTCGAGGACAAAAGCTTCCCGAGGGACTCGTGCGCGTTTGGAAGCGGCACTAGGGACGCACAGGTCGGTCTGGATGGTGGAAGACGACGAGAAAGATGGTTGAGGGAGCTTGAGGGGAGCGAGAGGGACGAGCCTAACTGTGAAATAACAGGGTGGCCTCTTCAACCCTCGCCTTGAAGATGCGAGCCTCATACGTCACTTCCTTACGGCGAAAGAGGGCGGCGTCTAAGGGTGGAAGCGAGTTATATTGATTTATTTATACCGAGGAAGCTTCTCCGACGTGATGGGGTTATTGGGTACGTACCTATATTCTATCTATAACATCCGCTACAGTCTCCACAAGTGGCGAAGCCGGATACCGACATTGAAGATCCTCTTCGAATCTCTCTATCTCCTGCCTGGAAGATGATTCAACCTCGGATCGATAATTGCGCAAAATCATCTTGTAACGGTTAGAATCTTTTAAAATGGCGTTTAAATTGAGCGAGGGGCTTCCGGGAATTCGTATGATACATTGCACGAATTTGCAATGATTGGATCGAAAAGACAGATAGAAGATACACGTGGTTTAAAGAACTTGCCTTTTGAAACAAATTAATCCTTTCCTTAAATGGAAAGATTATTGTCGACACAAGGAAGAAACAAAACGGCGTCCGTCGCGTGTCTGACTGTTACATTCCAATTTATAATCCTCAGCTGTTGAGTGCAAAAATAAAGCCATAGCGGGAGTTCGCGTCGGTTTCAAGCGAAGATGACGTGGTCGTCGTATTATGGTCCATCCACCTCCCACCGATCGTACTCACTCCTCCAGGGCTTTGCCCGATACATGACTCGGCCCTGTGGCATGACTGTCGCGAACACGCGAACCCGTTAGACCAAAGTTAACCCGCAATTTAGCTACGGTGATCATTCAAAGGAGACGTCTCACTCGATGCCACTTAACGAATCTTTCTTCTGAAGAAACATTTTGCACTGTCAGATGCGACAATTATTCTGCAGACATATAGTCAACTTTGAAATTATTCAAGTTAGAAGCAATCGTTTAGTTTATGCTGCCTCAAACCCATCACCTCTGTTTTATTAATTGTAAGAAAGATTCTTTGTAAAATTTATTTTATGTACGTTCGTTTGAAAATAGAATCGTCTTGGTGTTTCGTGACTGTGTATCTATGTATTCTATGTAGTATATACGTTCATGAATGCCACCTAGATTTGACATACGACAGTCGTTGTATAGCCGTGTACCGAGATTCAGAGAATTCGGGTCAAAATACGCTAGAAACTCCAGAACTTTTTAGAATTCCCACGGTAAATCACAGTTACAGAGTTGATGGGGCGATGTGTATGATTACACCCTGTCTCCTAACGGCTATAAATCTCCATCTATCCGCCCCACCTCCATCCTAGGATTCTACAGGTATCCAAAGGACCTGTACCTCCGAGGACTTCGAAATGGCTGTGACGTATAGCCTGGCGGTGCGTAATGGGTCGGCAACGTGAGAGCAAATGACTTTGAATAATCCTGATATATTGTTTATTCACTTATCCGCGGCGTGGAAAGACGGGATCTCTTGCAACGAGATATCCCACGTTGAATCGACAATGCATTTTGAATATTTGTGTGTATTAATATATTTATCATGCTTTTTATCATTGCATTTTTCATCATTTCTTCAACTTACACGACATGTTAAGACGAAGAACAATTTATCTCGATAGATTTGTTCGCAGGTCAGGTGCCGGGACATTAATCTCTTGTTATTAACGCGATTCCGGTTAGTACCGGAATAACCATTATTTTCGAATCACCGACACAGCCCTGTCATTTCGATTAACCAGAAACTGACGGGTCGTGCCGTGACCGTAAAATCAAGAGTTAAACGCACACTATAATCAATATCGTTGGATTCGTTTTTAAATCCATTAGTTCGAAGCGCGCGCCAATTGAACGAGAGTTTCAAAATGATATTCAAAGTTAATCGTCAATGAGTCGACGAAGAATTGCTATTCGATTTCGCTGCATATTATTTGAAATTAATCTCGGTATTCATGATAAAGCGACAGTTGATCACATGCAAAAACGTTACAAGAACTTAATATCGGTGGACTGCACGCTCGTACAGAACGGGCTGAAGCGAAGCAATTTTCTGCTTTCCAAGAATATAATTTTCGCAGGGGGATGTGCCCGCTATATTTCCGAGATAAGACTATAGCTCCGCGGGATCTCCTCTCACCCAGCAAGACCCTACTCTCTCGTGTGAAATTACTTCGCTCCGCGGCTTACTCTTATCCCCCGGCGCCACCCTTTCTTACCGTGTATCCTCATTCAGCCGGGATCTCCCTGGAAATAAAGTAGATACCTTTCCTATTTTCGCATCTGGAAAATTGCAATACTGCAGTCGCGAGTGGTGCTCTCCGCTTGATAAATCAGTTGGAAGATAGAAAATTTTCCGAATTTGTGTAGCCACACGTAAAGAAGAAATAAGAAATTAATATTTCTTTTTTAATTTTATTTGCAAGCGAACTTTTATACATACAAGATACTTATCGTTCGATCACTTCACGTGGTGGCATTGATTACTATTACTTGTAATGAATGTAACTGTCGAGCGAATATCGCGCAACTCAGCATAAATGCTTTTCCGCGCTCTTAAATAATTATTATAATTAGCATAATTGTAAAATTATTCTTATTTTGGCAAAATAAATCGCGGAGATGACATCGCATGCTACTCAGAAAAAAAATGAAAGTACTATAGCTGTATACATATAGAGCACAGTACGATTGAATCTCTTTGGTCGAAGTCGTGACGCCGACGATCACGAATCTTTAGCTTCCTTCACATTAACCCTTTCTGTATACTTTTTCTCCATGACGCTCGCATAATAATGTTTTCGTGCGGGAATCGATATATGAGAACATCTATTTTTATACAAGAATTACAGGCTATTTTGCGTTATCAGCATGATT
Source organism: Wasmannia auropunctata (assembly GCF_000956235.1). Taxonomy (NCBI): domain Eukaryota; kingdom Metazoa; phylum Arthropoda; class Insecta; order Hymenoptera; family Formicidae; genus Wasmannia; species Wasmannia auropunctata. The sequence goes on along the minus strand of NW_012026837.1, from coordinate 1,005,738 downwards.
TGTTTTACAGTATTTTGATTACAATGTTGTAACTGTCGACATTTTATCTCGAAACAAATTCCCATTGAAGAATTTTTTTCATAATAATTTTCAACCGCTGGCTCATCAATATTTTTTTTATTTTAATGTATTCAAGACGTGTCAACGGTGTTACCTGATTTGTGAAAGGAGATTTAGAGGGATACACTTTTTTTCTTTAACGGTTATTTTTTTCCTAAAAGTACAAAGTATACAATGTCTATTTCTAACACAATTGTGCTTTTTACAAACAAAAGCGCATATGACAAATAGTGATTGGAAAATTATTACTAAAAAACTGATTATAAATTTCTCATAATTATATAGTAATAAATAATTTTTATTAAAATGTTTCAGGCAAATGGTGTCCTCGTAGAGAATGGAGTTCGCCTCCGGACGCGCAACGCGCGGCGACCGACGCGCGTCGTGGTGTCCTTTATTCCTCGGTTTTCCTCGGCAGTCCCGGTAAGTCGAGTTCTTCACATAAATCTCAAGTTTTTATATTTTGCTTATCAGAATTACTTGCGCACTCTTCAGTCGATTGCTATTTAGCAACAAAGTTGAAGTAACTAAAAATTTGTCATATTAATTTATTTATTGTCAATTACTTTATTCTGCGTAGGTATAACGCGATTATTTCGTGTCGGAATAATCTGTGTAAAATTTTGTAGATACAGTGCATTTGTATAATGATATCCCATTAGTCGTTAATTAACATATCTCTAAATAATTTAAGATCTCTTATAACTTCTTAGAAGATTTTTCTTAGAGAATTTCTCAGAAATTTTATTAGAATGTATTGATATTATTCGATAATTTTCTAACAATAATTATTATCCAGTTAATTATTATTTAACATGTGCTGATATTTCCCTCACATATTTGTGCATTATAATCATCGGGCGCTTGCTTTCTATGAAAGATTTCCTTCTTAATTTTTTATTTCAATTGCATGTATTATTTTTGTATTCAATAATTCTTTTTATGTGTACTTACACATTTTACTCTTTCTATATTTTGTGAGAGGTACAATTATCTTACTTGTATCTCTCTTTTCATTATATTATGTGCTTGCAGTAATTATGGTAAAGCATTAACTAAATAAATAATGTAAAAAGGGTAATTAAAATAATTAATTGCCTCATACAAAGATTGCACAACTTTGCAATTTTTAATTTTTAAGAAGCAATATATGTTTTGAATTACCAATATTTTTAATTGTATTTTTTTTTTAAGTATAATGCAAAGTATAAATTGTACATAATGACATTTGCCGAGCATAAATTCATTTTTATTTGTCCAAATTAACCTTCAATCATTTTTATCCATGAATAAAGCAAAGAGAAAAGATGCGCTTTATATGTACACTTTGTGTGCGTTCAGGGGGAGGAGCGAACCGTTGGCCGCATAAACAAGTTTTAATCGGCCTCGGGCATTCGCTATGCTGAATAAATATTGATATCGGGTGACGCGACGACCAATCAGAATTGCGATTTACGAAATAGGGCGCTTACATCTCGTTCGTTTTTCGCGCGAATGATTCGGCTTGGCAATGATTAGTGAATACAACGCTACGCACCACATAAAATTGTAGAAAACTCACTGTAAATTCTGTTTATTTTTTCTAATTTAAGCTCGACTGTAAAAAGAGAGTGCAACTTACAGTATTACAATCTTAGAAATCGAGTAAATCAAGTTTTTTTTTTTAACGAAAAAAGTTTCTCAATATTAGATTTCCGTTGTTCACGCTGTTATCACATGCGCGATCCTGCAGTAAGCGACATCGTGTCGACTTTCTTCGACATCAAGATCCTCTCGAATACCACAGATAAGCATCGCGCGAGAGAGTACATAACGAGGTTGCGAGTAACTCGCGTTTGATAAGTGATCGAATCGTTTCGGAGATGCATCGAGCCTCGATATTGCGAAGGACCAAGTATCACGCATGCGTACGCGTTCGCGGGCTGTCTCCTCCGTCTGTTCCTCTCTTTCGACCTCCCTCTCTCTGTGGGGCAGCGGTACCCTCCGCGAAGGAAGGACGAAGCGAGCGCGAGAGAGCGAGTTGCCCCTTGTCGTCGGAGAGAAGATTGGCGCTTGAGAGCAAGGAGGACGGAATTTCGCGAGTGTGAGAGTGTCGGTCGGCATGCGAACGGAGCAGAGAGAGGAAGAGAGAGAAAGAGAGAGTGAGAGAGGAACGAAAAGAGAGGAGAGGAGAGGAGAGCCGAGGGAAAGGGTGCCGCCATCTCCATGGCAACGAGGCGAGGCGGGAATGCGACGGTAACCATGGCAGCCGCGGGTTCCTCTCTCGGGCCGACCTGTCTGTCCCTCTTTCTGGCCTCTCGTTTTCCTCGTTCTCCTCATCTGGACGTTCTCCTCATCTTCCTTCCGCCCATGGAGTGAGTAAGCGGTCGCACGGCGGACGCCGCTCCTCTCTCGAGCCGATCCGTAAAGAAAAGGTGGGGCGGACTTGGGCTCGCGCCGCTCTGGAGAAAGGGTTTTTCTTTTTCTTCGTTTCCACCTTCGTTTCGCGCAGTCTCCCGTGGATCCTTTTTTCCGTGTTCAGGAGCATCGAGTCAATTTGGATGCGCGTGGAAAGTAGCTACTAGTGTGACTGCACAATATATAATTTGTTTAATTTCATCAGATTCCAAATCGAAAATGCGATTTACGTTTCTAAGATCGATATAAAATATCGATCGAAATCATAATATATGTGTTCTCGTCCATATAAAATAATTTACTCTTTTATTCAAAAGAGTGAAAGTAAGTTGGAAAGTAAATATCATACAATAATGAAAAATCAATTCATAGCTCATTCACTCTTTCTGTTGCGGTCTCTTTTGTATTTTTAACTATAAATTACCTCAATGTTTTTCAAGCAAACAGCATGTCAAACTTGCATGCCTTTAAGTGCGTAGTTGAAAGCTATCGACATTCTTCGACGCGGAAACGCTGTTCGCCACTCAGCTCGGGCGTGGAATATCGTAGATGCGCTTGATTATGTGTACATACGACTGTGGAGGAATCCCGAGATTCCAGGCGTCGTTTAACTCTCAATACGTTGCGCGACGACACGGCGAGAGTCGAGTTTCTGCGTCGACGACGACATTAGCGTGCCTCTGCGTTTTCCCTGACTGCATATTTCCGTCTTGCTCGTCTGCAGTTATGAGAGCGGCGACAAAGGCGTTTTCCGATGTCACCTGTGTTATTTCGAATTTTATAAGAACGTTTTTAAAATGTCATTTCCTAATCAACGTAGTGAATTTTTTCGATTGTTGTATGCGTTATATGAATCGCTCTTGAAGAATATTTCTTTTTCTCACAACCTTGTTCTCTTTAATTTCTCGCTTTAATAGCTCGTGTTTTATTACTACCATAAAGAGAAGTCGATCAACGTACAGCAAACGAATTATAAAATGCTGCCATGTGCTTTACAGTTTCAAATCCTCCCAGACATATTCCCGGTTTCCTGTTGATGCGAATGACAGGCAACGCAATTAACAGGTGATTCGCGCTCGAGATTCCAGAATCTCCGTAATGCTCATGTTTACGTAAACTTCCGCACGGTTTCCTTGAGCGATTGTTCGGTAAGCATGTTATCTCGGAGAGAAGAGACCGCAGTAAAATCAATCGTTCGACCAGCTGTAACCCACGGAAATAAAAGCGCTAATGGAAACGTGCCGTCAGTGGATGCACTAACGGCATTCCCGACGCTCGACGCGTGTCCTCGTCGTCTCCGTCTTCGTCGTCACCGTTGTCGCCGTCGTCGCCTTCGTCTCCGTTGACAAGCGCGGATAGCTTTCGGGACATGTGACGAGCACGTGTCCCGAACGAGAACATATCGGCTTTCGTCCTGGGATTAGTAAGCCACGGCGGAGATCTCCTCGCGCCAGCGAACTTGACTGCGGCGCCCGAGTTTTACTTTTTGTCACCATGTGCGGCGTCCCGACGCCGTTTAAACTTCTCGTCATGCGTCGTGATGCGTTAACACTCGTTTATTTTCATATCTCTTCCTCTTTTCCTCGCTACTCAAATGATAATTATAAACCGATCCGAATTATTCGGTCAATGAACTCTTTCTTGGATAAGGCCTTTGCCGCCCTTGTGAAACATAAGAACAAAAGCATTATAATAATTATATTACATTATTATATTTTGTATTTTGAATTTTCTAATGCGTTTCGAATCTATTGAAATTTTACTTGAACGATTTGATATATCTTTAATTTGATAATTATCTATTATAAACTGTCAACGCTGCAGTTGATTCACACTCTCGCAGCACATCTCGTAAGCAGAGAAACATGGACCAATTTCTGCTCGGTCGAGAGTCGAGAGAAATGAGCACCGGTGGCCAGTAATGAGCCAGAAAACTGGCGACAGCTTCGCTATGCACTCTATATCCTATTCCAACGAGATGGGGCTGCGATATTGTGCTATGTCTGTCCGTCGGGCATGCATGCACATGCACATATACATAATCACGTGAACGCTTTAAAGTGTACGGGTAGGTGCACGTGTGTATAGTGCGTAAGAAGGCCTATAACTCACGCGACTGGCCCGCAGGCTCATCTTGTTAGCGCCTCGCAGAAATCGAACTGAGATTCTCCTAACTATATAGTATATAGTAATACGGTCTCCTTCAGCGATATACGCAGAATTCTGCAGGAGGTAAATTCGATGCAAGAGAAAGGAAGAAAGAGTGAAAATTGGCGGTAGAAAGAGCATGGGAATAGTGCCAGACGACTAAAAGAATCGAGAATGGAGAAGAGAATAACAGAGAATAATTTCGCATACAGCGAGAAAGAGGAGAAAGAGAAGGAAAGAGAAGAAATGTATACTCTCCCTCCGATCTTCATCCTCCACCAACGCGCATAAATGCATAGCTATCTCCGGATGCATCTTCACCGGCGGAACGACCGAACGAAAAGAGCGCGTTATCGGTACTCCGACCTGATAAATCCCTCGAAAGAATAATGAGTCGACATTATTCATGCTGGCCCGTCAGCGTCGCTCGACCGGTCCGCTCTCTCTTTCTCTCTTCCCTCGCCCGTTTCACCGAAGGCAACGTTTCGGCACTTCGCCATTACGATCCCCGAAAACGAGCGCGGGAGAGAGATTCGCTCGTGGAATCGACCGGACGATATTAGGACAGCGCTTAGCTGGATCAACTGGAATTCGTTTGGGGCACGGACGGAGGGATCGGGCGACCGATTCGTTTGATCGATAGCGCGCTCTGACTTTTGCCTGATACCCATTCCCGGATAGCAATGTCAGAATGACGCGAAAGAATCGTTTAGCCTACGATTTACGTGAAAGATTTTTCAAGCAAGCTCAGATTTTACAAAAAAAAACAACGAGTTTCTTTCATTTTTATAAAGATCTTATTTTATACTTCATACTTGTTTATTATCACAATCATAGCAGTGCGTGCAAAGAATAATCAAAATTATATTATCATGATAAATTGTGAATTTATCGAGACCTCACATTAGTGAATAGCATAACAATGATAAGAATACTAAAATAAGAAAGTACAAGTAAATTATTCATTCATAAATTTTATTACTTTTGTATTCTTTCGTTTTATTAATGCCAACAATAACTACTCTTTATTCTTATTTGTCTAAACTTTGATTTGCGGCGTAGTTGCAACTAGTGAGTGCGAATTCACGGTTGCCGTGACCGCCGTGATTCAATTTCCGTTTTACCAAGAGAAACAACGCTGCCCTCTCCTCCCGTTCTCCGCGATGCTCGATATTACTAGATTCGAATTGCCTACTCTCCCGCTCCGTCACCGTCCCCGAATACACCCGGCACCGGCATCTATCAGTGACATTGAGTGACACGTTTAGCACATCCGTTTTATTACAACTTCCCCTTTCGGCTACGGCTCTCTCGCCAATTTGGTCGTGCTATAAAACACGTGGCGACAGATTCGGCACTCTACAATCACTGAACCGAGACCGATCGGAGCAACCCTTCGTTCGGTCTGCATGTCGACACAAACTTTAAGGTTCGTCACTCGGCTCGCACTCAGAAGGAACGGAAGATCCCAAGCTCCCGATACGAACGATGAATTATCGTGGCAAACAGAGATTCAATTTTCCGCGAGCGTCCACGAAGAAAAATCAGATATGGGGTATCTCTTCTCCCCGGTGTGTCAAACTTGGGCGCAGATATAAAAGTCGGCCGCGATATTTTATACGAGCATGTCGGCTATCGACCGCGTCGACGTAACCCGATTGCCGATAAGGCCGCGCGAACGGTTGGCCACAAGTTGGAAGGAGCTTTTTATCCATGACACGCATCTACGGAATGGAGAAACGGCGGCGGCGCAAAGCAGGCAAAAGGGCGAGAACGAGGCCGGCGGCCGTACTTTGCCTCTTCTCTTTGGATGCGCCGCATTATTTAGTGCCGAGTATCGCAGCACCATGCTTAAGTGCTTCGTTGACTTACATCCCTTCGTTCATACATCCCAAGCTGGACTAAAGGAGTGAAATTTTTCCGTCAAGAAGCATGATGGGATATCATCGAAAGTATAGTGATGCGATTGAATTTGTTAGGTGTGACTATAGTCATACATGAATGACGGGCATGAATACGTATTTCTAATATAATATGATACTGGTAAAATATTTATATTATATATCAAAATGTTATGTATATAACATTAAAGCAGAGACGTTAAATTAAACTATATATTAAGTTCATGTATGAAAGCAAAAAATACGGGAGAGAGAGAGAGAGAGAGAGAGAGAAATCGAAATAGATGAAATAGCGACAGCCACAAAGCAATGATGATGACGATTATAATTTTATTTCTATTCTGTTTCGTTGTTTTTCTCAACGTTTCAGTTGAAAAATCTCTAACGTCTTGAATTTCATATATAATATGTTTTGTATTATCAAAAATTATATCAGTAATAATTGCTACCAAAAAAAAAAAAACGTCATGATATAACATACTTGAATCTTTTATAACGCAATGCAGTAGTGAAGCGAATAAATATGAGCTAGTTTATGTAAGGTCGCGGGAATATATTTACAGAGCTAGAAGTTCCGAGGTCAGACCGTACCTAGAGCGACACGACGATGGCGATATCGACAGTCGGCCGAAGTCGTAAAGCTAACTCCTTATGGAGGTGTGCAGTACGCCTCGCATAGCATATCGCTATCTCACGAGAGACCAAACGAGAGTGAGCCGGCGAATGAAAGAGAGAAAAGTTGCGTTGCCCGATATGCAGATAGAAGAAGTAGGTGTTTGAGTATGTAACGTCGCACGAAAGACTCGTCGCGTGGGCGAAACATCCCGTTACTTTACGATTATTTTACCGCCGACCATCGTCGCTGTGAAGCCATCGAGAAAAAAGATAGAAGCGATCAAGGTAAAATTGAAGGGATAAGAACGTGTAGCGCTTTCAGTACTGCGATATGTGACATCGCTCGAAAACACATTGATGAAGCAAAAGGTTGTAAAATGCAGAAAATTGTAAGCTAGCTGTATGTTATAGCGTGATCTACGATGCATTAATAATAAACATTATATATATATATATTTATATAAACATTATATATATATATATATAAACATTATATATATATATACATTATATATATATACATTGTATATATATGTGAAATTAAAATAACAAGAGAAAATTAAAAATGTCTATTGCTATGTGCATTGCGCATGTGCATATTTAACAAGTTGAAAAATAAATAAAAGATAGATATAAAAATATGCATGAAAACAAATATATACTTTCTTATCAAAAGATTCTATTTATACATGTCTTATTGCATGTATTTGATTTAATATTATAAAAAGCTAGTGTTAAAATGTTTGGTTTACTGATGTAAGCGATTAAAACGTATAAAACAGAAGTAACGGAAGGCAATTTACATATTGTGTATTAAAGCAGCAAACGTAGTATCGAATACGAGGACGATTAACGTGAGTCGAGACGGGAACCGCGGCGCGTGGACAGACGATCGTACGACCTCGTAAATCAATGCGTGCTCAGATTGCACTCGTATTAGTGTCGGTTTTACGGCGCACTTAGAAAGATAGATTAAGTGCGCGACCTTAGCACCGATCAATGGAACCAGATTGCCGATGGTCGCGGTTAACGATTAATGTTCCCGCCCCATTAAAATTAGAATGAGATATTTAAAGCGTGACTCGCGCGCTGCGATCAGCCGATCGCCGATCCAGGACGTTGATCCTTCGCGTGTCAACATCACGTGCCGGTGCTGCTGCTGCTCGGAGATTATGTAAAAGATATTTTAAGGCCCACGACCCCTGTCTCTCTCCTCATGATTAATGAAGAAGACGAATTTATAGAGGTACCGCTAGCGACATCAAGGTCACCATGGTGTCTTAACGTCGCTTCGAGTACATCATTCGTTCTATGGATAATACTTAAGAGCCTCTCCATTACTTGCATATCTTTAACGTCATGTGTGATATTTTTTTGTAAATAAATTAAAATATATATTCAACATTGGAATGTTATGCTAATACAAGATTATTTTAATGCTACTTCGATATTCTTATCGATTTTTATAAAAAAATTATAATCTCACTGTAAACTTATCTATCGTCAATTTGCATCACGCACAAACACACACGCGCACACACATCGCTCGTAAACGCAAAACTACAACACAGAACCACGATTGCAACGTTGCGTCGTCGCGTATGTAAATGCGCAGAGGCACCTGCAGTGATAAATTGATTATTCCCGACCCTCCCTCTCGAGTCTCTTCCTTTTCCTACCGGCGGTTCTCTCGAGGCCTCTTGAGCAACGTGACTGCTCGATCGGCTTGCCTCTAGGTCGCATTATAATAAATACATAATGCCGATACTTTATATTTTACGCAGGCAGAATTTAAAGAATACCGTAAATGGCACCCTCGGGCATTGAGCCTGCAATTTCGCAAATTTCTTAAGCGTCCAAGATATACGAAGGAGAAGGCGAGCTAACCGTTGCCTATTACGGTATTACGGAAATTGATCTCATTTTTATTTCAAGCTTAAATAAAACCATATCAAATAATAAAATATTATAGAAAATATTAATGCAAACTCTTAATTATTTATAAATAAATTTTTCTAATAAAAAAAATATAATTCATTAGACTCAAATTTTCATTTAAATTATTTAAAAAAATATTGCATGCCAAATTTCAATTCAAAAATTCCAAATTCATATTACAAGAAATTTTACATCTATATCTTTTAATTATATTGCATCGTTATTATCGATTCGAGCGAGAAGATACAAGACAGATGAGAGCGCGGTGCACGGACACGTGATCGTGTCATTTTGGTAACCGAGTCAATACACCATGGAAACACTCGATGCCGAGTCATCGAGTGCCTCGTAGAAGCACGCGTTGCGTGCGAATTGCATCCGAGAAGGGAAGATTAGGGGCAGCAAGGGGAGGGACGGGATTGCATTGTTTCTCTCGCCGTGGCAATCTGTTGTCGGCCCTCTTCACTCGAGTGTCCTCATTCTCCCTTCACTATCACTACACCACCAGCATCATACCACGACTATCGTCACGGCAACATCACTACCACTGCAACCGTCTATAGCCTCATCGTCCATCGCATCACCCGCTACTTTTATCGAGTGCTTAGACTTTTCGGCCACCCTCGAGAATCGACCCCTTCGAGCAACAGCGAACGTCGCTATGCCACTCCCCTCTGCTTCTGACTGTACCCTTCAAGCACCAACAATTAGTTTCCCATTGACCTATACCGCGAACGGCGCGAACCCTCGATGACGAACACCTCGCGAAAGAATTAAATCGGAACAACAAACAAACAAAGGACCGCTTAATTCAAGAGTAACGCTATATATATTTATGATAAATCAACTTCTCTATCGTTACTTGTTATCGTATTGATTAAATACATGATTTAAAATTAAACACAAATTTTTTATATATTTTATCAAAACATTTAACGATAATGGCATATAAAATTTTAATAAAGGATTAAAAACGTGTTGGAATACCATGATCGCGCCTTAACTCTTTACAATCGTGAAGCTCGCAGGAGCTAATATGACCTCATTATCGAATCGTACACACGATCAGCGTTTACGGCGTCAGTTGCTGGTCCGCGTGCATGGTTGTATGTGTCTGACACCGCCGATACCAGGCGATACCAGTCGGGGGCACGTGTTAGTCGTGAGAGCCGGTGTGTCACGTCCGGCAGGTAGTCGGGAGTGTGCAGTACACGGGACGACCTCTGCGCGTCTCTTCTGTTCTCTCGCCGTTGTAATTAAATGCGAAGGAACTCGAATAAAAATCGTGCAGCACTACTAATTAACGATGCCAAGGTGTCGAAATTAAGTCGTAGTATTTCACCGGTTAGATCCTGCTGAATCGTCAATTTGCGCCAATGTCAAAAGTGGTCAGCGATGGCGGGGAGAAAACGCGGGAACAACTTACACCATATACAAGATTCTTGGGACATGGGCAACTAATAGAGCGGAGTGAGAAACAAGCAGCTGAAGAGATAACGGCAAGAGGCCCTGCCACCTGGCCTGGCATAATAATTTGTGCGCGCTTCATTCGCGGAAGCGAGGAAACGACAAGAAGAAATGAACGAAGATTGAAAAGCTCGACATCTCAATTAAGAAGAAACCTCGATTTAAAAAAAGAGATTTCGTGTTTAGAAGCAATAAATACTTGTCTTCAATATTGATAATATATATCGTGATATGTGCGCATTATCCAACATAAAAAGTTATCTAATTGTTATTTTGAACTTGATTTAAGCAATGCTCAAACATTTGTTGAATAGAATGAAGCATATTTCTTGCTGGGATCCATAGAGGAAAAAAAAAGAGAAAACTGAAGAGAGCTTGATAAGAAAAGTACAAGCTCTCTTGTTGCATTTTATAGATTATACGCAATGGATTTCATGTGTAATGAAATATAATGCCGCAATAATATAACGTAATATTGTTTCAAGCATACACAAAGATCCTCCGATACAACGATCAAGTACTTCGACGCATGTTTTAACAGATGCATCTCTTTCATATCATGTTCTTTAACAACGAATCATGCCTTACTCGAACATTAATTCAATTCACAGTATTAATATTCGATAGATTCGTCAAAAAAATACATAATATCGAGCCATCGACACATATCGATTGTAATAATATCTAAGATCAATATTTTTCAGTGAAACTTCCTTGTAACAAAATATTTAAAAAAATAACACATTGCCACAAAAACTCACGATGTCTATTGTCTAACGATAAATTTTTTTAAAGAGAAATCGATGGTCTATGTTGCCGTGAAAGAACTGCATCAAACGACGTCGGCGCGAGTTACGCGGCAGAAAACAAAATGCAATTAACGACAATAGCTGCGTCTGTTCATTAGCATTTTTTTACGTGCTCGCTCGCGGCCTTTGTTCTATTTTCATTTCGTTCCATCACAGCGATCTACCGGCTCTCCTCTTTTCTACGGCCAGCCACTTCGCTTCATCGCCGGTGCGCGCTTCATCCCTTCGCCTCTTCACCTTCAGCGTCCATTGTTGTCGGCGATGGCGGTGCGCTCATTGTGCTCCGACACAATAATAATTGCGCTAATGATCGCGCTCGAAAAGTGCTTCGTAATCGGCGGGGTAGGGACCTTTTCAGACTCTTTAGCCCGTTTCTTAAAGTAACTACCAACGCGATAAAACCTTCCGCTCGATAAAAAAAAGAAAGTAATAAAAGAGCTACAAGTCAAAATCCACGCGTGTAGTAAACGATAGACAACCAACAAGCGCAAACAACAAAGATAATTTTTAACGAATAATACTATTTTTAAATTCATTCTGTATAATCGATTATATTTCACTCAAATAAGTATAGATTAAATTGCTAAAAACGTTATGATAAAAAAGAAATAATACGCGAACACAATGAGACACGCAATTTACATAACTGACTAAGCGGAGACCGATGTGGTCAATGTACAAAGAAGCAAATACGCCCGGAAGCGATCGTCGAGATCGAAATGAGAACGAAAGAAGGGTCTAGAGAAAAAAGGCAGTAGATCCATTTTCTCGCTTCATTCCGCGAGCGGTATTCGCGTCGGTGCCCAACCACATATTAAAGGGATAATGTAAGCGCACGCCCGCTCGCTCGCACGTGTGTGCACGAATCGTACGTATGTACCTAGAACGTGCGTTAACGTACGAAAGCGGGTAGGATACGCCACGCGGGGCACTCTCTTCATTTCCAGGCTGTCACGAGCAGAAGAAGATTCGGCCTGCGTTTGACAGCCCCAGGGTCTGGGTTGGGTGCTGCTGTTGCTGCTGCTGCTGCTGCTGCTGCTACCGCCGCTGTTGCTGCCGCTGCTGCTGCGGCGGCGGCTGCTGCTGCTGCTGCTGCTGCTGCCGGGGCTGAGCCGTAGGTTGGGAGAATCGTGCAGGGGGTACGCTGGAGGTAGAGGGTACATAGTAGAGGATCGAGAGGATCGGGACGAGAGAGAGAAAGTTGGCGTGTGCCCATGTGCCGGTACTACCGGCGATTATACCGTACTGCATCGTATTGCTACATCGCGAAACCACCCCTTCTATGCTCCCCTTTTCTCTTGCACTCGGCTTTAACTCGCCCTCCGCTAGCATTCTCTTCCAACTGTATTCATCTCTATCGCAAAAAAATTGTGGAAGCAGACCGATACACAGTTGAAATAAAGCTACAACGTATCTCCTTCCTTCGGAAACTTCCAATATCTTATAACTCTCTCTTTCTCTTTTTTTTGCGAAAAACGAAATCTCTTGATAAACTTTTCGTTTTAACTACTCAGTTGCTAGAACCGTTCACCTTTATTGCATCCATTGTATGATAAATTCTTAAAAACAAACACTAAATGTGAAACAAATTTTACCAAGACTTAAATTAAATCATCAAGCAGATGGAACACTCATTGGAGCGCAAGAAACCGGGTGCGAAGTCGTAATTACTTTGCCTCGACATATCTACATATACAAAGATTAAAAGAGAGAACTCGCTTATCGATGTGTAATGCAGTGTGTGTTGCCATGACTTGACAGTGATCAGAAAGAATAAAAATAAAAAAGAAAATCTAAAAGAGCACATTGAACAGCATCTATAGATAATTAATTGTATTATTTTCTCTTCTTTGTGTCTGACATTTTACGTATTATCACTAAAGTGTATTATTTCTTATGTACTATTATTTTTTACATAGTCACAAACACATAAGAAACTCGCATCTTTTAATTGAATTGAGTGCTATGTACATCTATGTATGAAAGAGAAAAAAATAACGTATAAATATATAAAAACACATCTCGTATGTGCTGGTGCTAACTATTGCATTACACTCATCTATTTCGGCAGATTCTTTGAATGAACTATTGTCGATTAAATTTTCATATCGTAAAAAATATAACGGTAGCTTTTTTACACCTTCGATAAATTATACAGTGAATTATAACGACAAAAGTAATGTATTGAGAAGATACGAGGGAAGTCAGAAAAAATTGAGACTAAGAGAAAAAAAAAATTTGAGAAGAAATTGTGGAGGGGATCCGGAATCGGAGGACCAACGAGGTTCCCGATGGAAACTGGAAATGCGCATGGGGCAGACGGGAGGGCAATGACGGCTGCTGTTTAATATCGGTGCCGCACATGGGCGCACTCCGAGACACATTTCACTAATATTGCAGCCAGCCAGCCAGCCAGCCAGCCAGCCAACCAGCCAGCCAGCCAGGCAGGCAGACAGCAGCCAGCAAGCGGCAGCTAACGGAGACGGCGCGCTTCCCAGCGCACGCTTTACATATCTCTCGGCGCATTAATATATTCAACACATATGAATATTGCAGAGAGACCGAGAGACACGTAGGAAGTGAGATAGAGAAAGAAAAACGGGACAGAGGCAGAGGGAGGGACGGCGAGGGAGGCAGGTAGAGATGATGTACTCGCCAGCTAAACCATTGTGCCTATCTTGGGCTTCATGAAATCTGCAGTTCTCTCGCTTTCGCTCTTTCACTATCTCCTATTCCGCGTTTCCTTCGTCTCTCATTGTTCCGCGACAGAGCTTTGTGCTTTGTGCCTCTCGCAACTCTGGAACTATTTCCGTGGCTTTGAATAAGGAACTAATGAATACGAACTGTGGATGGTGGCAAGCTTATATATTCCCTTTATAGCTTTTATTATATATATATATATATATATATATATAGTGTATCACGTTTATTGTACATTTCTTTTGCATTCAGGCTACTTCATTTCTTTTCCCACACATGAATGTATAATTCCAATAACTGTTTCGAAAAACAGTGACCACAATGAATATATTTTTCAAAATATAAAAAGTTAACAAAGGCTACAACAAAGACGTTATAAACAGTTGATTATTTGCGATCAAGTACTATAGTTACAATTTTGTAACTGTAAAAATGTTTTTCTATCTGTTATTTCTATCAACTATCTTCGTTAATATGTTCCACCTGCGTCGTGCAGTTTTGGCGAAACGTTTTCAAGTGAGGCGTTTTCTGCCTCCATGGGAACCAATTACCCTTCCACCCTCTTACGAGAATGGCCGCCCCTCTGGGCGATGGTCGCCGGTATACGCGAAAGTCCAGTACGCGCGTGTGCATACGTTCGAGAAACGCTGTATGCACGAGTACACGCGTGACAACATAGCACTATATGTATATACATGTACATAATATATGTGTACACACACATACACACACACACACACAAATACGCACAATCACGTGTCCACACATACGTATATATTTCTACACCAAACGAACGTCTACACGCGTAGACTATATAATTATATATAATTTCATATATGTATACATATATGTATGTATGTGCATATAGATACATGTACATATATGCCTATATCCGACTCCTTGGCAATAGCGACTGGAGAGGACGAAGAAAGAAAGAAGGAGAAAGATGAAAAAGTTGAGTGAGAGAAGAAGAGAGAAGCAACAGTGATGGATCGTCCAATCAGTGCCGCGAGATGAAGCACGAGAGAAACGGAGCGAGCGAAGAGGCGAGACCAGAAGAGAATCTTCTCCACCTATGGCACGGTACGCGATGGACGATGGAAAAAGAGAGAGACGAAAAGCGACAGAGAGAGGGAGAGGTCATGGTCGGGTCGGTCTCTTGCTAATCGAAGAACACGAGGTGGCCCTGTGGCGGCTCCGTGCGAGAGAAACTCTACCTCGGGTATTCTCCTCCGCCATCACCTATCGTCCAGCCGGCTATTGTGTAACTTGCTCTCGACCAGCAATGAATTCTCTTCCGCGAGGCCTATAGTCGTGATGTGATCAAACTTCTCTGACATTATTCGATAAAATCCCAATTAGCTTGTATTTTGGAATCGCTTACAATACTCAAATATTCTCTCTCTTTCTACTCTACAATATTTTTATTCTTTAGTAATTTTGTTTACTTTCTAATCATTATCATCTCACATCATATCAATTACGATGTATTCTATATTATATTTAAAAGTAAAAATATATTACAAATTTTAAAATAATTTTATTCTAATCTTCCCAAAAGAAATTATGCTGTATTGTTAACGTTTTAGAATATTTAAACATCATGTTAAGTCAATTGTCCTATTGATGTACATTAATATAGTTGAAAATTTAGCAAATTTTGAAAATTCGGTTATTTAGCTGAATTGTCGATCATATAATTTTATAAACGCTTGTTTCTGGAATAACTGTGGTGTTCCAAGGAATAAGACAAACGGAACTGCGGTCGGAAAGGGTTGAGCCAAGGGTCGCGAACCGCGAGGTTGAACATTGCTCAAACTATCACGCACACAATACCGACAAGGAGGTTGTCAGAGATCTACGTTATACGGAGAAGCTTTGCGACAAACGATTGCAAACGCGAAAGATCACGGGAAAATCTCTGTAATGGTAAATTGTAACGATAATGATATAATCGAATATTAGTTAATAACAAATTTTCTTCTATTACCTTATCTTTTACATTGATTTAATCGAGGAAACCATATCTTTTTTAATTGCCACGTATATCACTTTTTACACTACAATATTTTTTTATCTTTCATTTCTTGTATCGAAATTGATAATATCTTTTTGAATAAATATTATAAAACTGTGAGGGCAAATAAACATTGCAAATGCAACAATGCTTTCATCGATTGTGTGAAAGCAAAAATTGTACATTATATATTGCTAATACAAAACAAATTCTTTTTATTAAAAGTGGATTTATATTATAGATAATGCAAAGAATTTCCAATCTGCAATTGTCTCTCGACTTTTGTATTTCTTTTAGATTTTGCTAATTATATTTTTAATAATTCAGAGTAAGAAGTATGTATCATATTAGTCAAAAAGTACAACATGTGACAAAATGTATAGCTTGAATGATATATCTGGATACGTCAATTCTTTCATCACCCTGCATAGACATCCGAAATGCACTGCGGGAGATTGAAAAATGATTTCCTAGCAACGACGTAGCACGAGCTACGCCACTGTGCGTAGAGTGGCGAAAGAGAGGAAGAGAGTAGAGAGAGGGTGGCTAACAATGGCCGCCAACCAAAACATCCGATAAATCTAACCGGCCCGGACCTCAAGCCCCGAGGGGTTTTAAACTCTCTCACCCCAAACGCCGACGCGGGCGCAACCCTTACATTACGTTACACACTCACGGAAAAGGGAGCCATGCCGTGTGCTATTGCAGGGCGATACGGAGGGAGGGGGAGGCGGCAAAGGGATGGTAGCGGGTGTGCACAGTACGGTGGTTCCATGCGATGGAGACGGGGAGAAGAGAGGGACGTGATGTGCGACCCATGAAAAACCAAACCGAGAGAATTCCACCCGTTCTCCTCCTCTTTCACCTCCGTTTCTCTAACATCCACCCCGTTCCTCCCGTCTCGGCTAACCTCCTTCTACCAGTAAACGTAACGAGATCTACCGCGCGCGGGCGGTCGTGTACCGGCTCTGACGAAATTTCGACGAATTTGTTTTGTTACCGCATCCTAATTCGTTTTGTCCCCTCCTCCCTCTTATTCAAAGCTGCGGTCGAAATTCCGGCTCAACAAACGCACGTTCTGAAATTACGATGGAAACGGTACCTAATTCAAAGGGACTTGAAGTAATTATCAAAAATAAGACTATTGTTCTAAAATAAGAAGCTTTTAATTTTCATTGATATTAACATAATCGAACATCATACTGTTAAGATCATACGTGAATATGATTTAATAATTCAATGGACAATGTTTTTATGACAAATTGAAAAGCTGAAAAATTTTTAAGGGTATTAAAGGGTATTAAAAGCTTGTAGTACTGTGATAGAAAGATGCTGCTATACAACAATAATTTCGTATAATTTTGCGCGTATGTAATTATATTTGCGCATGAATAATTAACATATCAATGATAGGAGAATTGAACATACTGTTGGAATTCTCCGCAAGTAGCGATATAAAAATAACAAATAAATGAAAGGTTACATTTTGTATTATTCATCTAAAACTTCTTTTAGATGCTTACTTTCAATTAGAATACATATTTGCTTATATTTCAATCTGGAAAATAATGTATCAAGTAAGAAAAAGAAGAATATCTTTGTTCTGAATATCTTTGGATACATAAGGAATATTTTGGTCATCGCGCACGACGTTGCACGTTAATAATTTTCACCAGTAGACCAAATTAAGACGGAGTCTCACGTCCTACCGGTAATTATCACAGTAACAGCACTGTTGCTAGTAACAGCACATCACTGAAGCCGCAGCACGGTCCCGTGGCATTAATTAGTACAATCTTCGTACGTGCTCCGTTGGCAACGTTGCCCTGGAGATATCGTGGCTTTATCTATTTGTCTGCTCTTCTCGCCTTCTCGTATCCACGGAGTATATTTCCTTCTCTATTTTGATTAATACAATTGCGCGAAAGCATATAAAAATATAAAAAAGACGAAATGAATTTTTGTTATTTATTTGCAGCACTAAAAATATTACTTGCCAAAGCTACGTTTTTGGCTGACAGGACAAACACGAAGTATTACAAAAAGATATAGCGCGTAGGTGTAATGACATCCAGCACCTGTCACTATCAGCGTGCCGTGCCAAAATTTCGCTCTGTTCTATATTTCTCGCGCATTCCGTAATCCTCGTGACAGTTTATCTTTCGCTGTCCATTTGCCCATAAATCCCACGAGCGTCTACTTATGTTTTCCCGCCGGTCCGTGAAAAAGGCGTCCGTGTATTAATGTGGACGCTTGGAACCGTGGATACAAATCGGCGATTTATCACGTAGATTGTTATCGAGCGTCGCGCGCCGCGCGCCGTGGAGTGTCGCAGATCCTTGCGGAACCGGTAGCTGCATGGTAGCGCACGTTCGATGAATCCCAATGCGTCGTTGCCTTCCTCGGCCCTAATGCTCCTTCTAGTGCTGTTTCTTCGGTTATGTGTCACGTCTCTCTCAGTACACGTAATTGATACAACCATATATCTATACGTGCGAAGGCGCACCTATGATTTCCTTCGCTAGTCGCGCTATTCTGCCTGATCGATCTGTATTCATAGGTCGTACGACATAAAATATACTCGGCATATTCATGAATCAGATAACTGTCACAGTTGCTCCACCGATGTCTCAATCAACCACATTCGTTCTTTCGCACTCGTGTGGATGCTGCAATCTACTTGCTCGTATTTATTCCTCCAGTCGTCCATTTCTTTTTCCTTTTATTTTCTTCGACCTATGTCGCTCTCTTTGCTGCCTGGCGCGCTTTATTTATCGTCACAATCCTGCGATACGCTCTAGCTTCTCACCCACAGAGTTTTGGCGACTCGGCCCACGCTTCATATTTTTTTCTCTTTGCATCTCGCGAAAGTCGACGACGAAAAAGAGAAATAAAATCCGTTGGTAAAGAGTCCGCGGTTCGCGGTTACGAGCATCGTGCGAAGAAAAATTTCGTTCTCGACCGATGAAGTTCTTTTTCCGTTGGTACCGTTCTTAACGTGTGTTTATACCTCGCTTCGTTAGATAAATCGGGAAAGTCTCGGCCGACGGTCGTTGACAAATGACGCGGAGCGACGGATCGCTTTTATATTGAACATTTTCGTCGCCTAAGATTCTTCGCTCGTCTCTGTACCTATAAGTAATCGAAAGAATTAGAGTCTGAGACCGCTGCTCTCGTTTCTCTTTGGGCGACATTCCTGAAACTCCGAACTCTATAATAACAATAATATCTGAAGTGAACGGAACGAAAGGCGATGCTTTTAGAGACGGAGAACCAAACGAAGGAGAGACCGACATTCCATCCGTTAATCCGCATAGCTCCAACATCTCTGTGGCCGCTTCTTCGTCCCTTCGTCTCATATTCCCGGTTCGTTGCGATAGGCAGATATTTTCGGTCTCTTCCCTCTTCGTTCCGCGATACGCCGACGTGTCGTGCGTCATTGGGATTACAGAGATTCGAGAGATTCTAAATTTTTTTTTATCTCATGTAAATTGATGGTTGTGTTACGTTATGACTCATACACTCGTGGATTTTCATTGGTGCACGATATAACATATTGCTATTATAAGAGTTACAATTTAGTAATAGTTTTAATGGATGCAAGGGCTTATCATAACTTTCTCCAGGACAAAGACTGATTTTGCCAGGAGATTAGGCAAGAGAGTGCAGCTGTTAATCGACGGAAAAGTATTAATATGATGCTTGTTGTAATTTGCTGTCCCATTTATCTTTTTTATAGATAGGATACATAATAATTAAAGTGTAGATACAGAGGATGAAAAATGTGTCAACTTTATTTTAAATTGCTTGTCAATGTGCACGCAGTTGAAAATGCGCAAAAGCGACTCTGCATTAAATTATGTGCGTCGCGCGGCTCATTTGTAAGATAAACTTCCACAAAGTGTGCTTCAACACCGACTAGCCTCATGTGATGCGACCATCTCCTTGCCGACGCCGCGCCGCTATCCTCTCTGAGAGAGTTCCCCATCGCGCCTCATCTCTCCCACAATCGCCGATTAATCTCCCGGTTAAGCAGATTCTCGGATTAAGTGGCGCTCCCGTATGCGTCACGCAGATGCGCGGATACGTGCGCTCCGTGAAATCGACCGCGACGATCCTCTCGCGTGCGCAACATGACGCGGCGAGGAACACCAGCGGGCCACATTTCATCGTCAAAAATAGTCTGGGAATCGTGGAAGAGAGAGACTTATGCTCCTCGCAGTTGTGTGGCGGAGTCTGCCGCGGGACTCGGAACAACTCGAGCCAGCGTGTTTTGGTGCAACGACCTTTCTCACGATTTGCAGAGGCATAAAATGAACCAGTATACCGCACTTTGTTGTTGAAAGGACGATAGAATGTAACGCTTTTGTCTATTACTGAGCGAGCTAATGATCGCTCCTACTTTCTGAGAGTGATGTTATCTCGTAGTCTACGAATTTTCACTTCAACATCGTAAAGCCTGAAGCTACAATTGCGATGCGTCGTCTTCGTGACCGCGAAACGCGATACTCGAAGAGGCGTATACGATGTCCCACCTTTTTCTCGTTTTCTTTTTTCCTCGCCCTTCGCTCGACGGTCGCATTTTTTACGCACGTGGCGTAGTCAACGCGACAACAAATAAATGTCTTAGTATCCGGTGTGCGTGGTTCTCTACCTACACCCTCATGCCGAAGGGTCACGCACTTTCGAGTTCTCGCATCTAAAGTCGTACGCCACGCGATGAGAAGTTTTGAAGCGGATCCGCGTAGTTGGAAGAAGCACTGAGAAAGGGTGTGAAAGGGTGAAAAGGAAAAGACGAGAATGAAAAGATAAGAAAGCAAGAGGGAAGGGAGAGTAGAGAGAGAAAGAGGGAGGAGAGGGGGACGGAGAGAAGAGAGAGAGAGAGACAGATAGAGAGAGAGAAAGAGATGAGTACGATACTCGTTTCGACGGGATGGGAATAAGGAGCAGTTTATTTTCGGCGGCCATATGTGCTGGTTATTTCGACAGTTTGCGCAGCCATCCTAAATAGAGGCTGCGAGCTCGTCTTCGAGGAAGATGTTCTCGGCTTGACGTTCTATTCCAATATGATTATCGACACTATTGATTTTTCTTGAGATTCTAAACATTTTGGAATTTAATGAATATGTAATTGTATTATACATATATAGTACATTTATAAATCATTATTATGAATTCATATAAGAAAATACAGATTATATACATATATAAGAGATCCTATAAATCTAGCGATGGCTATAAATTTGATCGTGTATATACTTTATCTCTTGTTTCGAATTAATATTTTTGTTAAAACGAGATCGAATTGATTGTCGCTGTTATCGCGATATATTATATTTCCAACGAAAAATTGTATTTTTAATTTTGAGAATGGCATGCGCGATAAAGATTGACTCTCTCGAAATAGATTATCGCCGGCGTGTGAGGTTTCACCCATTCTCCATTCGCTAAGTATAGCTGCGACAGGTCGAGAGAAAGAAACCGAGCACGCCGTTCCGAGCATTCGCGCATTGGTCGGAAACGCTATTGGATGGAGAGCTAGCGAACGAGCGAAAGAGAGGGCAAGTCGGGCACGGGGATGGCATAAACATATAATTGGCCGCACTTAAATCTCTATAACGTGGTAGTAAAAATGCGCGGTACGCCACGTAAATCAACACGCAGACGATATGGTTTCTACCCCCGTCGCCGCCGCCGTCGTCGTTGACGTCCGCCGCCGAGAGCGTCCTCGTAAATGTGTCGTACAAATACACGTGTGAATGAACGCATTCACGTGTATGCATTTATCAGCGAATTTCTGTGCCACTGTGTATACTTTGATTAAAGATTAAAGACATATTCACTTGTCAATATGCGATCGTTGCATGCTATGTGTAGGTGGCTCTTATTGATTTTTATTATAGAATGAACATAATGCACGTATGTACAGTAAAAGTAATCGTATATGAGTAACTATATATATATATTTTTAATGAACAATTATAGTCATGATTGAAAGTCATAATTTCCCATTGTAAAGAGCAAAAATAATTTTTATTAATTTCCGGAGATGTTACATGAAAGAAATGTATTTCAGTAAATAAGTAATAAAATGCATAAAGCATTAAAATGCTTAAAATCTTTATACTTAAAAATAAGGATGTTGCCAGATTCTATCTATATCAAGTTCATGGACATGCATACCAGAACGGAACTCAGCGTGGGTTGTCGATCACAATCCTGATCTCATGACGTGCGCTCGATTGCAACGACGAGAAACGACATTACATTATCGATGACAGTTTGTGGGCGGATGATCGCGCGTGAAATACCAGTGCAGCTGGATTACGTACATATGTACATCAATGTATCAGAGAGTATCTAAAGTCAAATAAGATTTTAACGACCTGTCATGGAAAATACGCGTTATACATTTTGATGAATTATTACAATTCTAACATAATATTTTTTCCAATACAGTTTTGCAGATATTTCTTATATGTTAGCGACAAATTTCAATATTTTCAAATGTTTTACATATACATAATATGAAATTTATTTCAATTATAGAATTTTTTGTAACTTTTGACTTGTTTGACTCTTTCAAAATATAAATCGGTCGATCGTTTTAAGATTATTTAAAATTCGTGTTTGAAATTACTGTGCGATTAAAAAAGATTTAGTCTAAATTGCCGAACTCAATGAATGGCATACTCTGACGAAGGAGACCATTTTCTTTTACCGGGACACCGATAGGTCATCACCGTACGGTGCCACACGGCACAGCGCTGTACGACCGGTACGCTACATTAACCCGATTCAGGGAGTAAATTAACTGCAATCAGAAGGACGTTCCCGTTAGCCATTCCGTTATTTCGCTAGCCACCCGCCGGTTCTATGAGCTCGCGGGCCGCCCTATTCGACTTTGTGGACACCCCATTAACGGGCTTCCGAGTCGAAGAGGGGATGAACGTCTAACGTCGTTTTTGTCGTACGCGCAAAACGATCGCCACCAATGGATCTTATGCTCCGAAAATAAATTTGGTTAATGAGAAAAAAATGGCCATCAGAATCACTGATTTTCATAAAATTTATCAAATGGATTTATAATATCGATGTAGCTCAACATCTTAACGTCGTTAAATTATAATTATTTTTAGTTATTTTTAAATTTTGTATTAGGATGCGTTTATCGATAATTACAAAATTACAGTTACAAATTTTGTATACAGCATTAAAATTTTATTTATAGTTGCCGATTTCCCTGGAAAATTGCATTTAATAGAATTTGTCGGTTCATCGAAACGAATCGCGTCATGACATGATAAATATCCATTACGTCGAATCGAGGCGTTGCTTCTCTTTCTTTTCTTTCCCTCGGAGAGTTTCAAGAAAGCTACACACGCGAAAATCGTCGTATGTGGCACCAATTTTCATCGATCTCCCGTCGTTCCGGTCCGTCCGCTCTTTCGACGGACAAATTTTTCGTTTTGCCTGCCCGCTGTTATCCTCCCCTTGTCCGATCACGGTCCGCTCGACGAATTCAAAGTTAATCTCGGGCACGAGACCGTTCTTTGGCGAGCGAGAGGGGTGAGTTGGCAGCGCCCCCCGGGCGACCTGTCATCGTGAACCCCCTGGGAGCGCCAGGCTCACCCTGATCTCTCTGTTACGATAGAACCTTGGGAATCGGGGCCTTGGGCATTACGATAAGGTTCGGTCATTTATAATCCGCTGGCGTAAGTAGCCTTCTCTCTACTCTCCTTTCTGGCTGATTGCGAGGAAAAAGAATAAAGGAAAACCTCGAACTTCCGGTGCTCAGGCTCATCTGGGAGATTGATTCGCCGGAACATCACAAAAATTCCGATAAAATTGCATTTTATTTCCCAAAATCACCTCAAAACTTATGTAATAGGACAATAATGGTTACTCTAATCGTATTATCACAACTGCTGTTTTCAATAACAGTGCATTTTGTGAGATGAAAATTTGCGACTATGATATCCAATTTTTTGGGATGTGTGTGTATGTGTATGTATATATATATATATATATATATATATACATATATATATACACACATGTATGTCAAAGTATATTAAAAATTATAACACATCTTACAATTTTATGCGATGTACAATAACGAATAACTCGAATTATGTTTGATAATATGAAAATATGACATTGGGACTTCCAGAAAGCACAATCAAAAGCGTCTTAATATCTCTCATTACTGTCCCGGTTTTCGAATCCCTAGCGACTGTGCAATTAAAAAGCTAAGATTGATAAATGACGGAGAATTAATGCACGCGGATGGAGAAGAGGCAGGGATACGTGGTTGAACTGAGTACGAAGCGTGTGTACGGGGTTCTCCGGGTCGAAGGGGGCCGGGTGATTGCGGGTGGCTTAATGGTGTTTGTATGCATGGGAACCAGCCCTAGGGTCGAGGTAGTTATCGCCCACCAGGGTATGGACCGAAAATCGGAGCACAATTTAAATGCGTCGGAAATTCTGCTTCGACGTGCGAGGTATCTCGCGATTTAATCGTGAACTAAAATTGATTCTTTTAGTTTATCACATTTTAAATAATCAGACAAATTGATCTAATATATATTTTGTTTACAATATGAAACCTTCGCTACATATGTAGGTAAAATGATTTTAGAAATACGTAAGAATACATTTGTCCCTCGTCAACAAATAAATATGTAATAAAGGATCGGAATTTTTCAAATTTGCATCAACTATACCGAGGCGGCACGTGATGACCTTGGCTCTCTTCTTACTGTTGCAGGTGACGCGAGTAACGCGAGTATCGGTAGCGGCGAGGGTACGGGCGAGGAAGATGACGATTCGTCAGGAAAGAAAAACCAAAAGAAACGGGGTATCTTTCCTAAGGTTGCGACGAACATCCTCAGGGCGTGGCTCTTTCAACATCTCACGGTAAGTGGCTTCTTCTTCATATAGCATGTTGACGATATTCTCTCTGTTTTCGAAAGATATTAAGCGATATTATGCATTGTCGCTATCGTAGAAACGAAGTGTCCGCTTTTATTTGCAAACATCTTTTTCGCACATATATATGTATTATTTAAATAAGAGGAAAAATCATCGTTTGCTTGTAGTTACTAAAACTCTCGCGACTTTGAAATCGCTTTAGTCCGTTTCAATGCAAATACCAAACGATGCATTAATGCATCTAAAAATTGCTTTTATTATCGATGACGACATGTAAGTCTTGTATAGTTTTCCGTCAATAATAATTAGTGTAGAAATTTTATTTTACTCTTAATATTGAAATAAGCGTTGCTTATTTTTTTGACACATTTATATCTTTACGAATCATATATTGATTTTAATCGAATTTCTTCAGTATAAAATTTTTAGGAAATTTTTTTGTCTTGGCACTTAATATTATTGTTAAAATTTGTGGGTAATTAACAAAAAAAGTATATTTTGTCGAACGAAAAAGGACAAATAAAAAAACAGAAGAAAGAGAAACAACGTTCCTAATCTCGTAATGCCGAGATAAGGAACGATCCGTAGCATGATGGTAGTGGTGGCTTTCGATTCTAGTGGGGCCCGAGTATCTAATGATTCACGGGTAATCTGAGCCGCAAAAAGCGCAACGCGATTAAGGGGGAGAACGCCAGCCGAACCTCGGCATCGGCTGCAACCGCCGCAATTGCGTAACGTTGCACGGCTATTCCAAGAGCAATACATTGTTCCTCACTGCACAAGTTTCTCTCTCTCTCTCTCTCTCTCGTATTCCGGACACCCCATAGATTTCGGGTGTGATCAGGTTACCTTGCGAGAGCGGTAATCATATTGCAGCTCGGTTAATGCCATTACCGCACTGGGGGAGGTTGGCAGCTACCCTCGAAATCACCCTGCAGCCACCTACCGTCCTCCCCCCGGTCCTCACTCCCCGTTTCCCCGTACTGTATCGCGGCTTCAGCAACCCCTAACAACGTGTATTGGATATGACGTCGGGGATAGTGGGTTCATGGTTTAATGCATATATGCTGTTTGTAGGATGACGATATCGCACTCGCTCGTAGAAAGACGAACCCGCGGTCGACGCTCCTCTTGCTTCTTGGTTAATCGCGTCGTCGAGAGAGCTCTCGCGAATGTTAACGACCTCATACACAGTACCCAAGTTAAAAGGATTTTAATGTAAACCGACGATGCATTGGGACTCGACGTGCCATCCCTCGACGACCGAGTTTCGATGTCTGTCGATTCGTTCAAAGTTTGTTTCGATGTATGTTGGAAGCACAGAAAATTTTAGTCGACGTACACGCTAATTCCTGACGTGTTTTACATTCTAAATACTCATACATGTCTATTAATACGACTATTTTTTTATTTTAATGTTACTTTGATGTAATGTGCTCTAAATTATTTATGCAAAAGTATAATTTTAGACGGTAGTCATAAAATTTTAATTATATACTTAAATATAATTTACGAAATGAAATATAACAAAATACGAATTTGTATTTTTCCTTCGCCCGTACATTTATTGGATTCTCATAAAAAGATAAAAATACGTTTATTATAAATGATGAAGAAACACCGTATCTAAGACATATGAAATTCGTCTGCGAGCGATTATACGGTGCCATCCGCCAGAAATTACGGAAGTTTTTCGCGATAGTCTCGGGAAGCGCCGCATTCGTCTCGGCGTTATTACGAGCGATTAAGCGACTATATTGCATCTCGGAATTCATTCGGGAGGGGAGTTGCACTGGATACATATTACATCTTAAAAGAGTAACTGGCACGAACACGAACTCGTGTATTTACTCGAGTGCCAGGTCTTTAAGCGCTCCTTCCGACATTTCATCTTTTTTCCTTGGACGAATTATAGTCTTGCGATTTCCCTGTTTAATGTTCTAATTTCCTGTGTTTTTTTTCGCATCAACGATGCGCATATCTTTACAATTTCAAGAGATGATGACCCATCATAATTTTAGCGCAAATTTAAGTAAATTAAATTTCTTAATTTTTAAAAATTTATACATGTATAAATTTATATATGTATACATATACATATATGTATTCGAATACATATATGTATATCATGCGATATCAACTATAGTAAATCAACAATTTGATAACCGGAAAATTATGACACGCTACGAAGTTCCTCAACGATGTTTGCGAGTTGAAGCAACTCGAAGGCATGTGCCATAAATTCATTGTGTCCAACGCGAATATGCTGATCGTCGCTCATTCCGTTTTCATCGTATAGAAACATCGCCGTCGGGAATTCTAGGTCGTGTTCAGCCATCGGCTGCCATCGTTTAGCCTAGCTGGTTAAACATTCGGAATCGCGACATCTCGCGCCAAGGAATTTGTTGGGGCGCGCCAATGGTCTATCCCGTTTCGTAGCAGCTAGTCCGCATTGACACGGTAGACGGGAAGCAGCCGAGCGCACCGCGGCACGGTTGAATAGACATAGTTTATGTATACACATAGTTTAGATAGATGGAGAGGGACCGACAGAGGGAAATAAGTAGCGTTTAATGGAAAAGCGAATACCGAATAGAATGGCGAGCATTTCGTTAAAACGTAATAAGTGTATATAACAGATAAGTATATAAAGGCAAAAAAAAGGATGAAGAAAGATAAATATCGGAATAAAATTGCGAGGAAGATTGGGTATAGAAGAAGCTGTAAGAAATCATAATAATGATTTGCAATACATATAATTTCCTAATACTAGGAATACAAAAAGATATGAATGTTGCAAGCAAAGAAGAATAGAATGTAGATAGCGATCTCTCGTCTATTCAATGCATTCTGTATTGTGAATTAAAGATTTGAGAGAAACGAATAAGAAACAAGAGTGTGATTATGTATATAAATGCAATCAACATTTAATATTTTGTAAGGTATAGTTTTTTAATTAAAAAATTACAAAGTTGACTGAACACGATTATTTTCGATTTGGATTATCTGCAATCGAAAAAACTGTTAATATTATTACTTCTTTATTTTTTATTATAATATATTGATACGTGTAATGCATTAGCAATTATTAATCGACTATTAACCAACTCACGTTGGAAAAAGTAGATGTGATTTCTTGAGAAAGTTAAATACGAATTCACATTCTCTAAATAAATTTATTTTGATTTATAATATTATACAGATTAATTTAAAAAATAATTGATATAAAAAAATTGGATCTTTATACCGACATTGTCACGGTATACTTTTGATAAAAAAGACAGACAGAGAGAGGGAGAGAGAGAGAGAGAGAGAGAGAGAGAGAGAGAGAGAGAGAGAGAGAGAGAGAGAGAGAGAGAGAGAGAGAGAGAGTAGAGTAGTAGTAGTAGTAGTAGTAGTAGTAGTAAGTAA
>NW_012026837.1:907987-977321 GCF_000956235.1 Wasmannia auropunctata | reverse complement strand
GAGAGAGAGAGAGAGAGAAAGAGAGAGGCTAGTGTTTGTTACTATTCTATGGTGTATAAGAAAGAAGAAAACAGTATCGCTCAAACAATCGATGTATCGCACAAAACGGACTTCGTGTATACGGCACCGGAGTGCAACTGGAGATTAATGGAATTTCCTAAAAGCAAGTTTATGTATTCGTTGGCGTAGATCCCCACACGAGCTCGCATGTTTTGCTGCGTTACGCTGACTCGGCGATATTTTCGAAAATCGCGACGCTTGCCAATGCTCGATAAAAGTTTCGTACGGCACGAACGTCCAGCGTGGTTGCGTCTTCTTTTTTTATCGGATTGTTTATCGCCGCGTATGAATAATGTAATAGAAGCTAAGTGCATCGAGTCTCCTGAGAGGAAGTCAATGGTGATCCCACTCTCGTTATAAGTACCGTTTCATGCGTTCGCAAGGAGACACGGATCTTTCTTCCGTTCTTCTCTCTCTCTCTCTCTCTCTCTCTCTCTCTTTCGCGTTTGCTCTTGCTCTTGCTCTCTACGGTTGTCATTTTGAAAGCCATCCGCCGACCTCCCCTCGCTGTCAGTCCGACCATACATACGTCCGTCCGTACAACCGGCGCACCAACCAACTCTGCGACCCTCCCTAAGTTTAATTAGACGGAAGAGGAGCATACATCATGGTCGACTCCGTGTCCCGACCTTCCTCGGGCGGCGGAGTTGGGCTTTCCAGAATTGTGGCTACCGACCTAGTACTTCTTCCCTCGTCGTTCCTTCTCATGTACACTTTCGATGTTCTATGGTATATCTCTGGAAGTAGAATTGATAACATGTCTTGTTGCTTTTAAAAGAAATTAAAATGTTTGCTACTGGGTTAATTTGGAATTTAAATTGCAGACACGAATTACCGAAACGTGTCACATATCTCAATTTAATTATGTTTAATATTTGACAAAGAAATGATAACATAAGATTTCGGTGACATTTTGATAAATTATTATATACTGAAAATAATATAAATTAATTAAATTTGCATTATTTGTTAATTAATCATGTTTTATATATAATAAAATCTTTTAATTAAAATTTTTTAATTTTGATATCTTTTTTCATTTAACTGTAAAAATATAATAAAAGTAAGAATATAATTGTTTATTGATTTTTAAATGTTAAAAATTTGTAATTCTGAATTTAGCGTGATAAATATTATTTATAGGTATATATATAGTTAGCAGACGTAAACGTTGCAAGCAAATTGGAGAATAGAGGTAGCAGATGTAGAGTGAAGAAATAAAAAGGAGAAATAAGATCGAAGAATCCATATATAATCCATATATAATCCATTTTAATTTCCTCGGAAGACATATCCATCTAGTTTGCAGTTTCCTGCGACTTTGTTTCTTCCACTTGGTCGTTCCTTTTCAATTTTCTATCTCCTTCTCTATTTTATTCTACTGTTTTACCGCCTTTGTTGTCATTCCCACTATCCTTTTGCTTGTCGACCATAGCCATTCATTCATTCACTGCGTAGTAGTCTTCTTATATCAATAAAACCATTTTAAATTATATTTGCCAGCTCGCTACTTTATGACACTTTGTTCCATTGAATGTTGCCTACAATCGTTTTTCTTAAGCAAGAATTAACTGAATATGCTCAAAAATTTGGTTTGACTTTGAAATGTTTTTAATTCATCAATGTGTAATATATATTGAATTTTTGAAAATATATCTACACATTAAAAACTTATATAAATTTATACAAGAATATATGTATATTAGATATTGTATTATCATAGAACATAGAATAAAATATAAAATTTCTAACTGAAAATATTCTTGCACAGTAAAATGATTATATAATTGTTATTATTCTGATTGTAATAATATGAAATGAATAGAAATGTTAAATTAAAAAAAATACGAGTTATCAAAATGCGAATAAATTTCTTAGATGTGCCTAGTATATGGAACAGATACGTATTGTCTCTGCAGTTTCTATATTGTTCTAATGGGAGAACAGAGTGCAGTCGAGGCAATCAATAAGCTATCTAAGATAGGTAAGGCCAGTGTGTTGCAAACCACAAACCAGCAATGCCATTACCTGCATGCGGTAGAGTCCTACAGACCGAAACGTTAGCATCTTTCCATCGAGATCGATAATGAAACGCGTTTCATTTGTTGCTGCACGCTGGCACAGCAATATATCTTGATATGATCTTTAATTCATCCATATCGCCATCAAGGTATGATGTAATACGGGACGTATGTCTAATACTTTATGGCGCGATAAAGCTAGCAGGTAGCTCGTACAGATCTTATTTCTATCCTCAAAGAAATATTCGACATTGTGCGATTATAAATTATTGTTGCCAGATAAGACATTGTCGCACGTCATTAAACATTACGAGTACTTCGTTCTAGAATATTGTATTCCATTATAAAGAATGTGTCAGGTCACCGCGCCACTATGTGATCACAGTTGAGCGTCACTGCCAACAGTAGTTTCCGACGTGCCGGTTTTCACGAAACGGCGGCCGCAAAAGACGCGGAACTGCCTTCACCCCGGATATCTTAAACAATTTGCATAGACAATCATAGCGGCAGTTTTTTCGGCCGTAAAGGGGCTCTCTCTCCGACACTCAACTTGACTACCGCACGAGCCGTCGCGCGGCTGGCTGTGCCCGCGCGCGCGCCGCCCCCTCCGGTACTATCGGAGCGTTTTATGCTGCCATAACCGTAGCGCGGCATGGCCCACTTAGATCTGCTATCTCGGTCCCGCTGTGGTGCCGCTGCGTGCCGGCTGACATCTATTGTCCCCTTGGCACCCCTGGACCGGCTATTATCCACCTGCTTCCGGTACCACTCGCCCGTCCTTGACGTGTCGTGGGTCAAGGTCCACAAGCTTGACCTGTCC
Organism: Wasmannia auropunctata; assembly: GCF_000956235.1. Classification (NCBI taxonomy): domain Eukaryota; kingdom Metazoa; phylum Arthropoda; class Insecta; order Hymenoptera; family Formicidae; genus Wasmannia; species Wasmannia auropunctata. The sequence goes on along the minus strand of NW_012026837.1, from coordinate 974,420 downwards.
TCTGCCGCGTTTTGCGTCCGCTTTGTTTCGCTTTGCGATACTTGCTACGAAAGAGATGAACGCGCGTTATGTAGTCGGACAATTCTTTCGCGACGCGAAAATCGGCTCTCGAAGGCGACACGATACGCCCGTTGTCACCCTATCGGCTCCGAAGGACATGGAGGAGACGTTTGCATACATCGACCGGCAGTTTTCCGCTTGAACAAATCCTTGAGCCTTCGTTTCTTCTTCGGGAAGTCAATGCTTGCCCTGGTCCCCTTGTATCGTCCGTTCTTCCGCTCACTGCTGCCTTTTTCTTTTTCTCCCCAGAGACGTCTTTTATTCTGTCTGTGTTTCTTGATCTTACGACGTGTCTACAAAAGGATTCTCACGCTCGACGATGTCACTCTTACGATGTATATAACCATATTCACATATCTGTGGAAATTCTTTGTTACTTACATTTATGTTATAAGATACATTATTGCGAGAACTTTTAGACATTGCAAGGAGTAGTAACAAATAGAAATTAAATAAAATCTGATGTAGTAAAAATATTTATGAATAAACAAAGTGAAGAGAGATGCTTTTGATATGTTATACAGGTGATGTTAAAAATGAAACTCATATAAAAATTTCTTATAAAAAATGTCCGATTTGACAAATGTTGCGTTGTTCACGGTGTATTTAGATAGTCAAATGAATGGTATCAGTCTCTACTATGTGGTTATCAAGCTCTTCGTTTCTCTTGATCTTCTCTTTCAGTCAAGAAGAAACGTTGCGAAAGTAGCAGAGGGGTCAAGCTAGACGACGTAATTTCCTCTTTTGGGACAGCTAGACAACTAGCTCGAAGCGACATTTTTGCGTCCTCTTGCTCGTTCTTCAGTTCTCGTCTTTCTGTTCTCCGCATCTCTTCAATGAACTTATAACCTTCAACCTCGGCTATTTGGCCGTGGGGCCCGGCAACCCCTTTTGCCTTTGCAAGTTTTGCTTTGCTTACCGGCGTCGCCTTGCCTTGCATTTGAATATAATACTTGGCTTTCGTCAGGCTCGCGCATCGCTAACCGAGGCGAACTGTAATTATGTTGATACGCGGCCATTGTTACGTATGTTGAGCTGAATGCCGAAACTTTTTCTTTCCCTCTTCGATGTACGCTACCCTCGCCCACTCGTGAGATTACAAATGGGTCTCCATTCGACTTCATGACGCGTCATTCACCGAGAGTCATCCACAGCGACTTGAGTTAATTTCACGATAAAGTTTTAATGATGCGAAGCAGACTTTACAGATGGTTGAAAAACATGTCGTTATGCATTTGCTTAGCTGTAAAAATGTCTTTTATTAAAAATCGCTAACCTCAAGAGGAAATCAAATTCTGTAAACATCGCGAGTATCAACTATGGAGAAAAAGAAAAAAAAAACGGCTGAAAACTGAAAAAGGAAAAAGAATTTTGAGTGTGAGAAAGATAATTGCAAAAAGCACAAGCGGGAACCTCCGCTGGAATCGCCACCAGCAACGCGTCGTTTCTCGCGCGACGATCCTACGTCGAGCTGTACCCCCATCTCTGCGTAAGGGGGGTAGTGTGCGGAACTGGGATTAGACTGTCGCCCCGCGACAGCGTAAGCCCCTATTTTTGCGAAATTTATCGCCGTTAATCCTTCACCCCCCGCGCCATTCCATCCCTTTCTCCCGTCGCCCGTTGTTCTCTCGTCGTGCTCTCCGCTTTTTTCCTCTCTTCCTCTCTTGTCGATATGAAAAATAATAAAACAGCCCGTCTTTATACACCCGGGCGAGTTCGCCTCTGTCTCTCCCCCGTTCTCCAGGCCAGAAGCATACCTACTCGTCGGCGAATAATCCTGCCTGGATTTAAAACATTCGTATCTTGAATATGCATTCATAGGTTTAAACCGAGGGCCGGTACGCGTAGATCCCGTCGTCGAGCGGACAGAGAAAGGGGAGAGAAAGTCGTGCTCTCGTGTACGTATCCGCACCCACATGCGTATGTGTATATATGCATACGCATGCGTATATATGTATATGTCTATCTACACACAGGCGACAGCAGGCGCGGCACTGAGCCTGGTATTAACTCGGCCACTCATTAGCCTTTCTGGTTCTACTTGTCGCTCGACGTAATCTCACGTCCGTCCCAGCCGACCGTGTAGGCTTAACTTTGATGCAGAGACATCGCTAATTCCCGGTTGCTTTCGTTTTGGATTCTGGAACTGCCGTACTGATTTCGCAGCCCGGCACTATCAGTCATCCGGGCCATTTATTTCTCTCTTCTCAGATCATACGGTCGTTTCTTCGACTTAAAGATAACTTTATTGCATTCGTTGCGTGAAATACAGTATGTACTTTCCTTGGTAGTACTAGGATGAATTCGTTACGCGAGAGCGCAGAACGGCGCGACGCCCGTAACGATCTTGATTAATCTAATCACAAATGTCAAGCATGGCAGTGGATTATGTTTGCCACTTATTAACAATCTTTCCCGTCGGTGTACAATATACATGAATAAAGCGTGCACGCGATGTATTTATGTAACAGCGATTTTCTCGCGTTATGCAGGCGTTGATCGTCGACAAGGAAATCTTGACCAAAAAGATATACCTCCGTATCGATCGTACAAGCGTCTATTATTGCAAACTATCGTGATGCACGATCGATGTCGCGCGATACCCCATCATCATCACTCAACTATACGTCCGGTAAGACCTTCTTTGGATAATCGCTTAACCGTCCGCAATTATCGCAACTTCGAAAGCGCTGGGGTCGGTAGACGTCCCAGGAGGCACCATAGCGGATTTATGGCATGGTTCCACGTTGTTCTCCGTGCATCAGGATATGGCGGAAACCAAGGACAAAACGCTGCTCTCGCTCTCTCTTTAGATCCGCGTGCTTGCCCGTCGACGTTAATGATCGTTCCGTGAACGCCAATCCCATTAAGGTGCGTTACTCGCGCGCGCGATTCCCGGTAGACCTTTAAATTCCTTCTAGGAGTCTCGGTAACGCTTTCAGGGTACAAAGATGAGAAACGGAGTGCGAGATGTACAGGGAGGATTGGGTTTGGAATCTTCGCGATCCGTCTATTGGATCGCGTCTGTGGGTGTGTGTTTATTCGTCGGTATACGCTGGTATGTTCGCATGTGTTGAACGAGAGTGGAGGATATCGGTGGCACCCCATTAAGGAGAGTGCTGGACATCTAGCCATAGAATGCAGCTTTAAAGACCCTATCGTGGTTATGGGTCGGGGCAGCGATCACACAGGCGTATGCGTGCGTAGGTTGCGTATCGAATCGTACCTGTGCTTACAACGCGTAGTAGGCCGAAGTGGCATCAATACTTGATGTACCTTCGTACATTTCGACTCTGTTTATCTTCCCTTCTCTTTTCTACTCCGAGCTTTTATCTTTCTTTGCTGCCTACACATCGTACGGGGTCAGGCCGGGAGATGATTGTAACGGCCGGCGTTTTATATTATTCACATTACATTAAGCACTTTCTTGGTGGTCGCGGGGAATGAGTCGGTGAGATCTGTAGATGCGATCATGTAGCTGACAGGGGAACTGCGTTTATTCTATTCCTGCGATCGGGGAGGCTACAGTATCGGGTATAGGGTGTACATTGGGGTGACACTTTGATACAATCGATCTATTACGGCACCGAACGTTGGCTCGCTTCAGAGGACAACGCAAGATTTTGATCTCAATAAACGCGTTACCTTTTGACCATAGGAAATAACATTTTCGTCAAGATAACTTGCTGTTATTTCATTTGAAAAAGTGTGCTTTTGACAATTATTGTGTCAGTGTAGGAAAATAAAAAAATTTTTTTTTAGTGATATATATTTTTTCAATATGACAGCTTTTGAAATTTTTGATTATTCTATGCCGAAAGAATTAATTAAAAAGGTAAAATAGTTTTCTTTATTAGAATATATTTATTAGTACTTTTATATAAGCATTTGTATATATGTAGTTAATCTTTTCTTATCTGTAGTTTCATCTCACGCTTGTAACAGATCATTAATTTCGTTAGGCGCATTTGTAAAATAACATTAATTGGCCTGGTGCTGACAAAGTATCAAATAAAACGCCGAGCACGTTTTCAATTGATAATAAAGGTTGCAAAACAATGGAACCTCGAATAAATTACATCCGATAGACCAGCGCTAGCGAATTACACCGGAAGAGTAAACGACTACGCACCATGAATTTCTGTGACGTATAATTAACAGAACATTAATTAATAATTATTATATACAAACATGCATAATCCAACGCACGTTTCGACGTATAATTTACGAATTGGCTGGTTTTGCAAGCAGGATTTCGCAAGCAAATTGTGCTTTCGTGTTTTCCCATTGTTTTTTTCCCATCCATATGCATTTTATGTGCAAAATAAATAATATTTTTCCATTTTTGTTAAAATGTTGTGATTGTAAAATAGAGAAGAAACACAAGTGTACACTTAATGCTACTTAATTTTATTTCCAAGTAGAAAGTTGCTCGTCTTTGTATTTGCGTTCCTCTCGGCTTGGAACGCAAGGACGGGACATCGGACAGTTGAAGCGAGTCACGTCAGATTTTTGCGGCATCTTCGTCGGTGGACGACACGACGGTATCTTCGCTGCTCTCGTACCGGCATCGTCGCGATTGGACGGTTAACGAACCGGCGAGGCGAACGAACCACTGCAGCCACGCGCTTCTCTCTTCTCGCTTCTCGCGCATCCTCCTTTTATCGGATTGGGCGTCCAGAAGACGAAGAGAGCGAAAGAGAAAAGCGAGAGTCGCTTCGCCGGCTGAACGGGGCTTAGAGTGGATCCGGATTTCACGGTCTTCAGACGGTATCGTTCCCCGTTTTCTTCTTCTTCGTCTTCTTCTTTACTCCTTTCTTCATTCTTACACGGCGACTTCTGAGAGGCGACTCGTTTCGCGGTCGATGCCGCGTAAATGCCCGTCGCGACATATCCCGCGCGAAAGAAGCCAAAACGAAAGGATTCCCCACTCAAGAGTCGGTCCTGAGAATCTTTCATTGTCCGAGTGTATCACTAACAATGTTTTATACATTAAATTCTTCCTTTATATTGTTTACGTAAAGATTAATATTTAAATTGTATAGTAATCGTATATCTAAATAAAAACATAATGAAAGATTTAGGAAAATAAATTAGATAACGATTCTTTAGTATATAAATATAATTTAATATTTTCAAAACTTTATCTTTTTTATTTTATGCTCTTAATTAAAGCTTACTTATAAGAAAATAAACACATGCAAAATCTGCAATTAAATTTACCAAACATGAATAATTTTGTTGGAGTGAATATAACAGTTAGTGTATATCGGTAGTGTATCGGTTAGTATTCCGTTTAATTTTGGTTAACGAAAATTTTCTCCAAATATTCTCAAGTTAGGAGTTTAGAGAGTCGGTTTGTATGGAGGTCGAGACAATGTATCCTCTCCGCGGCATCTCGAAATGGGAACCAGGCGGTCTGCAAGACGCCTCAATTGCGGGAATCGAGCCGACTGGGTCTCTCACACGCGCGCGATCCCGCCATCCTTTAATTCAGGCTGACAGGTGAATTCCTCCTCCCGCGCGCTTCTCTTCCTCCGCAACGACGCTATCCCTCGGGGTAAGATAGATCCGTTCCCAGGATTTCCTACGGGATATGCTGGATCTTATATCACGAACGGCCATCTCTATATAAGCAATTCCGCTCTTCGTCCTGCCTCATTCGAATCGTCTATAGCGCGACTATTCGATCTTCTGGGAATCCAGATATGCTGACTCTATAGGCTAGCTAACGCCCTATGTATGTTACATTAAAGATTTTTTACTTTATGTTTATCGAATTATTAATGAAGAATTTTGGAAAGGAGAGAAAACGTTGAACGCGTTGCATTTTCCACTCCAATCATAATGGAATAATGGAAATTTCAATTTGATAATTATCTCGAAATTTTTGATGTCGACGAACGATAATAATTGTTAACGACATTATTAAGTTTTCTTCATGTAACTGTCGAAACTCGTTTTTTTATAATTAGTGCTAGATTTGACTGAATTCATTCTTTATACAGTAGACTGTAGAGAGAAGAGAGATCGAAATCTGGCGTGGACGTCAGCTCGGTCTTGGACATGATCGGATTCGCAGCGGTTGTTTCTGTCTTCAGGCGAGATCGGGTGGGCCAATCTTCGGGAGAGATCGAACGCATATATATACTGGCATTGGCCAGTACTCGCATGCTGCACGGAGCTCGCGTTCGAGGGATATCGCGTTCGGAATACCGACGTCAAATTACATTAATCGTAATATCGTGAGATATAGGCCCGTGCCACATGGAGATTACATCGACAAAAAATTCCGCAACGCGGTGCATGTTAATTGGACAAAAATCTGCTCGGTCCTCGTTCTTCCGTTCTTGTCTGTTGTTCGGCCTCGGTCCGCCGCGAATCGCGCGGATCGCCAAGCGTAGAGAGAACATGACGAGATAAGGATCGGCTTTCGCTTCTTGTGAGCGTCACTGTAGGTAAGGTACGCGTATACAAGCCAGACTAACCGCCGAAGGAACAAGGTATAACGATTTTACTAAGTATCTATCTCTTTCTCTGCTTCTCTCTTTCTTTTTTCTATCTATTCCCTTCTTTGTTTCTATCCGTACCTTTTTTACTTTTTCTCGCCGCACGCACGATTATGGCAGTATATTACGCGAGTATACGTGGTATTTTCATACGTGCGTATATGTTTCTACCTACATGTGCGTACCGTTGTCAAGTTTAGCGTCGATGCGTCTGGCAAAGAAAGGAAAGAGAGGAAAAAGGGAGAGAAGCCAGCTAGCGAAGAACCATTAGTCATGATTAGGCCGTTGACATTGACGCCGTAGCTGGACGGCGGGCTTGTGGCTCCGGGCAGATGGAGTCCTTTGATACACGCGAGCCAGGTCGCGCACGGCATGATCTTCGCTTCTCCTTATCTGCGAGTTATCTCTAGAGACCAGTCGTAACCGCGTATGATTTAGCGACGTTACTCACGCCTCGCGCGAGGAACCGAAGCGCATGAACTTCATGGATTCCAAGCAGACGGCCTAGCTAACGGTGGATCGGTGTCATTGGAAAAATATTCTTGATTCTAATTTTCTTACTAACTGAAAAATATTTCAAAATTTCCATAAATTCTTTTTTACACATCAACATTTTTTTTACTTTTAAATGGTTATGCCATAAAATTTGACGTATATTAGAATCTTGTCGAATTTTCCTGTCTAATTATTTGCAAATTCTCTGACTCGCTTAGATTTTGATTTGATGATCGGCAATGGCCGATTGCAATTTAAAATATACAATATAAAATATTAATAATTTTTGAAAAAATGTGTGTGCGCATATCTACTTACACGCGTATCTACTTACACAAAATGACAAGAAGAAGAGATTATCGTACGAAGAATCAGCCTTATCTCTATCATATAGGCTATAGAGCTTTTTCGTAGATTAAATTATATAAACCATCGGATTACGCCTCAATTACTTTTGACGCTTCATCGATTGTACGATACCTATCACTTTGGATGTTATTAAAAATATTTATTTTTGTTTTTCATCAAGAGTTAAAAAAAAATGTAATGTTGCATGAAATTCTGAGTTCATTTAATTGAAAATTTTGTACCTTCCTTTATTTTACGATTTTACACTTGTCTAGTAATAACATGAATGCAAAATGATGCAGCAAAAAAGAGATACGAGATATCAAAGTGATGTGTGTTTGGCGGCAGCTTCCCAACACGTTAACCTTACCGCGAATATCCGCGACGATGACAGAGTTTTTGCGCCTGCATATTGCTATAGTTGGATCGCACGAGGGCTCGGCGAATCGCATTCCGCTGTCTTCACGAGTAAGAATGAGCAGACTGTGAGGATCGAGAAGGAGTGCGAGACCGTAGAAAACATCCGTGGATCGTGCCGGCTCATCAACGCCTCCAACTCCAACAGTGGAACCCATCGGCGTCCTAGAACAATGCCATCTGCATTCCGATCCTTCGAGCGAGAAAGCCAAGTCGCAGTCGAATCTCTTTCTTGTCTGCTGACACTTTTTAAGATGACAGACCTTTATTCTAGGAAGCATTCATAATAGATTCAATCATCATAGCTGAGCTTAACGCACAACTTGTAATTATATAGAAAATAATAACATAAATAGTAAAAGAATAATCCGTCTAATAATCTTACAGTTGTAAGATTCAAGTGAATGATTTAGCGTATTTGCATATTTACTCGATGACTTAGATATATTTAAATAGTAAGGAAGAACTATCAACTCGAAATTAGGCAGTAATTATTCTCGACGTATTGCATTCTTCAGCGTCCGTTTTCCGGAGCGCACCGCTTGGCAAATACTGCACTCACGTGCGAGAGATATAACTCGGTCGTGGTCCGATGAAAAAGTGAGGAAACGCGCTGCCGCTCCTCACGCCAGGAACGTTTAAAACGGACTGCGTGATTTATCAGCGCAGCCCCAGCGACGCAACCGGTGAATTTCGCAGAGCGGGCGTAAATGAAGCGTCTAACGACAATCCCGCGGTCGACGAGGCGGTCGAGGAAGACTGCGGAAAGCGCGAACAGAATGGAGAATAGAGAACGCGGAACGCCTGAGAAGTGTCCGTGCTTGTATATTGTAACGCTCATTCTTCTCGTTTCCTATTTCCATTTGTACCGGTTGTATCAGCAGGCCGCTTCTTTCGTTTCTCAAGCGAATTAGGACGCGGTACGCAATAGAAAGTCGTGTAAGAACAGCGGGCGAAAAGATGAAAAAAGGAATGAAGCATAGAAGCGAAGAAGCGCGCGTCGCAGGAATATCCTCTCATCATTATTTTTCTTTAAACAGTAACGTAAAAAGTACAGAATAGGCACTCTGCGCGTTTTCCATTTTCTCTTTCTCTTCTTTAAATGGCAACGCGGTGGAAGAAACGCAAGATAGGAGGGAAAAGATACAAGGAAGGCGCGAAGGATAAAAGCGATGAAACATAGTGCAGAGAAATTGAGCCGGAGAAAGCAAGAGACGCGAGATGCGGAGTTGTGCAAGTGAGGGTGGAGTCTTCGGGGGAGAAGAGGTGAAACAAGGGAGAGAACCTCGACAGGGTGGCGGGGGTGGAGGAGCTGGGGAGGATGGGCGCAGGGGGAGGGAGAGCGAGAGGGCTCCCGTGGAGATTTATGACAGGCGTTAAGCAGTAATGAAATTGCTCGTTGCTCGTTCCTCCAGGGGGGTGTAAGGGGTGGTGGGAACCGAGTGGGACTCGATGGGGGTTCGAGGCTGCTGGAGGTACTGGTGGCGGTGCCCACGGCGAGGCGCAGGGTGGTTCGGTGTAGTATATACCAACAGTCACGTGGCGCAATTACCTCTCGCCAGCTGTGTATCCGCGGCATCCTCTGAAGGACTTTTAATCGCGCACCTCTACCACCCCTCTGAATTCTTCTGTCTTGTCATTTATCGCCCGTGTGAGAAATACGAGACAGGTTTTCGTGTGTGTGACCTCCGCGCACACTAGCTTCACGCGTATCTTACATAAATAGTCAAGGTATATATTAAACAATATTTTTCCGATGTTGGAATGATAGTAATAACCGATTAGTTGAATCTACTAGATTTGACCACAGATAATTGTAATTTAAAGATAAAAATTGTCATATGTTTTTAACGTTTCATTTTGATTAGATGATTAAAAATTATGCGGAAATGATACAATATCTATATATATATCGTCGCAATTTTTAGATGAGAGATTCTCAGGTGTAGAGAGAGAAAGTAGGATGTATACACCCGGGTTGTTTGCCTTTTCGTCGATTATCGAACGTTCGGATTACAGAGACGATCAGGGAGTGTCTTGGATGAATGTGAAGAAGAGAATTCGACGCGGACAGATCGATCGATCACTGTTCACGTACGGCACACACGCGTCTTGAGATCGAGTTGAAGCATACCACAGACATTGACACGCCACCTGTTTCGAGGTTTTTGGCGCTTTTGTCTTCTGACTTATTCCGTTCTTTCTTTGTAGGCAGTATAAATTTCTATTTAAACAACTTTGCTACATTTTTATACATCGCTAATTTGTTTAATAATCTTTTTTAATATTTTGTAAATTTTCGATCACGCACACTGTGTCAGAATTCAAAGAAATTAAGTAAACCTCGCTGTTTTTCTTGGATCGCGAAATAGAATTAAATGGGATATGTATGAATATATTAATAGTTTATGTAGATTATATATATATTGAATAAGTTTGCATAGGGTGCGTCTGCTTTGCGAACAAGACTTAAAAATTTTGTAGTCAAGGTTTGTAGAGGCTATACTCCGGATATCAGAAACTCTTATGAGGGTGAGAACGGTAAAAAAAAATTCTCCGAGCCAAACGAAATATACATCCGTATCCGACCACAAGCTTCCATTTCCGGTCCCTGCCAGACACTGGCCCACTATATTTCCGAGACATTTATCCTGGTTTATCCCGGAGGAGAAGGTTGAATTGAGAACGTCGAGGAAAAGGGAGGAGAAAAGCGGATGAAGACGAGGAAGAAGGAAGCTTGCTTTATCGTACGAAGAGTTGATAGATCTTGTTCGTAGATACGCTGGAATTCTTCGAAGTGACCAGCTTCACGTACGAGCTTGAGAATTTTTATTCTACGAGCTTTGGAGTTTGAATACGCATCTGTACGACCCAATATCGTTTCAGCATTTGAAGATTTATTAAAGCCAGATAAAAGAGCGGTAGCTACTTTGAAATATGTATATCAACTGTCTTCTTCCTATTTTCCGTTCGTGTTTTCCATCGTGTAGATTAATTCGATATCTCAATCGGATATCTGAAATATCTCTTTCTGATCTAATATAATCTTATTATTCTCTCTAAGGAAAGTTTCTAACATATAAATTTTATATTTAATATCACATATCAAATAATATCATTTTTGTGTAATTTATTATTTTTACATACTAACATTACAGGCGCGCACTTCGTGCGCGCTATTTAACATTTTTCACTTTTTAGTATATTTGCTATACACTCTATCAACTCAGTACACACACAACTGTTAAAATATGCCATAACTCAGCCGCTCACGAAATAACCGCTGTGAGACAATCAATCGGCATCTGCAGCATTTGTTTTTAGAAAGGATTAATTATTGTTAAGTATTTATGATATGATATTTAACGAAGAAAATAACGGAAAAAGACACTAAAGTTTTTCCGTTTCCTCTCTTCGTTTCAGATAAATCAATTTAAACATTTCTTTAGATCATATCGGTCGCCGTTAGATCGTAGTATATCATCCGCGTGTATTCGTGCGCGGTGACAGCTAGGATAGGATAGGTAGGAAATGGAGGAACCAGAGAGAATAGATACACGTGCGGATAGGATAGAGAGGACCACATGAGCAGCCGAAGCATAGTACTCGTCCACCGAGACCAAGAGCTGTTCGTGGCAAACGGCCAATCAAATTCCATTTGGCGAACTCGCCAGATGACGTCCGATAAATACACCGTCGTTCATGACGATGATTCTCCTTTCTTGTGAGATTATTCTCGTTAACGTAATTGTTCGGTGATCGTCCTTACGATGAGGGACCTTTGTATAGCTATGGATTATAGATCGAATACATAAATGGCGAATGTCCATTACTATGTATCGTTATATGATGCATCTAAATCAATTGTGAACATTTTAACGATAGATGCTTCACATGAATAAGCAAAAAAATAAATTCTAGATAATACGCGTATACACATAATTATTGTGTATTTAATTAAGGTTTAATGTTTTAAGTAATATTATGAAGATCAAATGATATATTTACATAACTAGTAGAATTTTGTATTACATCGACAAGTTCAGCATGTCTAGCAGATAAATCAAAACGGGTGTAGCTCTGCAAGATCTCACGAGGCATCCAGAAAATTTGAAAGCGACGGTACTCGTTCCCGAATCGGTGCGCTGAGAGCTTTTGGTCTCGGAAATAAATTTCCGAACCGGCGTGGATAGCAGCTCTGTCCCTCTCTGCCTCTCTTTCTCTCTTTCTCTTTCTCGTCGCCGCGACAAGAGAAGTGGATGTTTTCGAGGGCGTCGCGCGGTGCATTGTTTGCCGTGAGAACCCGGCGCAGAGATGCGCAGAGAGATATTGCGAAGAGATAGAGAGAAAGAGGAAGACAGATGGAGAGAGGAGGAGGAAGAGATGAGAGCGCAAGAGACGGACGAGAGAAAGGAGAGAGGAAGAGAGGTCGAGAACAGAGAAGGGAGAGAGCTCTGGCATCGATCTAGTCGTCGGTTCGGCCGGGGGCGGAGCAGGGACACAGGTGCTTCTCCTCGTCTACAGGCTTAGTGTCTGAACCACCAGTTCCAGAACCACCTCTGCGAATCAGCCTTGATAGTACCGACCGGCTGCTCTATATAGCCGTGGACGAAACTCTCGTTCGAATTAGATGAGAATGCCTTCCCCTTCCCCCCTGCCGTCCCCATTTCACTAGTGTACCGTTATTTATTAATGAAAATTTTTCTCTCCGCCCTTATACATATTTTTATATAAAGATGTTTGCAAATGTTTTTGAATAATTCATTCTAGAAACAACCATATTGGTTCTATGTCCTTATTTATTAAGATACTTTTTTTATAAATACGCGATTACAATATTTATCATCTTTTCGGATATCTATATGCGTTCTTAGAACATATTCTATATTTTTTATAGTTTTGTTCTTATTTTTTCTCAGCATTTTAAAGTGTTGGAGCTTTTATCTTTGCTAATTGCATAACACTGAATAATTGATAGAAGAAAACTGCCATATATATGGTTTTAATTATGTTTTATCTAAAAAGATAATTTTGCTAAAAAGTTAGTTTTGCCAGCAGTAACATAGAAATCTCTCTTTTTTTTTTCATTGCTTTCGAGCAAGATCTGTGACAATTATAGGACCTTTGAAAGATTTATAAGGATGACGCGATAGAAGAGGAGCGTTTTGGAACGAATGTCAAGATCGAAACGAAACTTTCGTCCGAGGAGACTAACTCTGTGGATAAATTATAATAGAATTCGAGTGAATTCACGATGATGCATAATGAATGCCACAGAGCGCGAAGAAGAGGAAAAGCGAAATCACTTAAATGACCGGTTCGAGCTGATTAATTATTTCGATTTAAGATCGAAACTAACAAGTGCCATAGATATAATAGACATAATTCTCGGAACAAGAGACTTCTTTCGTAATCTTTGATGTTCTTGCGGATCCCCCGAACCCTTGTCCCGTCACCAACGATGCGATCCCATCTCCGATTAAGGATGACTATGAGTCAAAAATCGTTGGTATGAGTTTTAGGGAATCTAAAGGAGGAAATCGTAGATCTTGAATCCTACACATGTTGTAATGCGTACCTCTCGTTTACTTTTCTTCTCGTCGATCTGCTTCTAACTCGAGAAGAAGGCTCGGATTTATGGGCGGCTGATCTGATTTAGGATATCGCCGACGTGTTCGCGTGTCAACAGATAATATCTCCCATGCATGTCTTGGCGATTTATAAGGAATCCTCGAGTTCGGTGTCGTGTGTTGAACTGTCGCGCGCGTGAGCACTTTTGCGCGAAATCGCTCGTAGTTTCCGGGGTTAGGTATGATGACAGGTATTGATTTGTCGTGTCGTAAACTTGAAAAAATCGACTAACAATTTATTCCATACTCGCGAACAATGTATCTATGAGATTCGATCTCGTTACGTGTCTGTCAACTTTTTTCGTTTTTCTGCCCAAGTCCGATCTGTACACGCCTCCTCACGAATATATCGTTCTCTCTCGAGTCCATTTCTTCAATTTTTTTTTACACACACACACACACAGATGTATATACATATTCGACGACATTATTTCTTGAAGGGGCACAAAAATGGCACGTTTTTACGATCAGATGGAAGCACAGAATACAGGGCTCTGAGAAATGATGGAGTCGCCTTGGTCACCGTGTGGAGAAAATAAGGAGTCGAAATAAAAGGAACGGAGAAGGAAGAGAGGAAAGAGAAGAACAAGAAGACGAAGAAGAAAACGAAGAGGAGGAGGTGGCGATGGTGCGGCGATGGTGGCGATGGTGGTGCCGGTGGTACTCAGGATTAGGGGGACGAAGCGAAGAGGAGAGAACTCGGCTCGGAGATCATCTGCCGCTATAACAGGCTGCCAGCTGGCAAAAAAGTCAAATGCGAGGTTCCCTTCGCTATGCGATGCTATGTTGATGGCGTGTCGCTGCTTATTTTCAACCCGCTGCCTGCATACCTGGTTAGATCCGAGAGGGATCTCTGAAATGTTCTTGGCTCCGATCCGAAATCATATACTACTGCTTTCGCCTCTGTCTGGCCGCGTCTTTTCTCTTTCTCTCTCTTCTTGTCTGTCTCTTTAGTCACTGCTCCGTCTCATGTTCACGACCGGCTATCACTAACGCCGACGACATCGCCAATCACATTTCCGTGTTTTCGACTCTTTCGTTCGAAAGTAAATACGTATACCGCAAGGAATGAGCTAACGGAGTAAACTAAGTCTGTTTCGCGGAGAATATAAATCGACCACATTCTTGGCTTTATGATTGCATCTGACATATTCATGTATTTTGAGCGAGGTAATGAGTACCCGGCATCATCTTCCTTTCATTTTATCGAGCATCGTTCCGGGCACTACATCATTGTTGAATGCCAGCTCGAGAGTGAAATCGTACTTCCGCTGGGGAGTTTGGAGGTTTCCGGACAGTAAACACGATATCCCGGTGCGCTGTATTATTTCGTCCTGCGAATAGACATAAAGTCTATTTGTGATGTACGAGTACGAGTTTCGGGACAGGCTCGTGTCGGGCACGTATCGTAACGCGTTTCGTGCACCGTGCGCGGCGGGTACCGGAAAGCCGCATAGAGTAGTGCCGCACGGACAGGTACGGGGGTTACTCTTAGAATGCAAAAATGCTTTCCCCGTTTCACGCTGAAATTCTAACTCCTTCGGCTTGTTATATAATCTTATCGCGGCTTCGCTCGCGGCTTTCCTACCATCTCACGTGTTCTCTTTCGTTGAGGGTAGAGGCCTTAAAGCCTGCGTGAGGGCATGAGAGGGAATGAGACAGATGTGAACGAAGAAAGAAAGGACAGAGAACGTGCGCGGCAGCCAGTCAGGCAACCCCTGGCTTGATCCACGTTGTACCCTAGGCCCGTGGCGGGTGTCGGAAAGGGGGACCGAGGTCGGCACACCGGGGTTGGCAAGAGGTGGAGTGTGCGGGGCACCCCTTGGCTAGGTAGTAGAAGGGGTGTCGTGATAACGTCACGCTCTGACAGAGTGCCGCTGCTATCGCGCCGCCACACGCTGGCAGAGAAACAAAATGGAACCTCCGACCGACCGACCGACCGACCGACCCTTCTCCCTTCTCCCCCTCATCTTTTCCCCTCTCGCGCACCCTCCGGGTCCTGTCTCTTTCTCTCATTCTCTTCGCTCACCTCGTGAGTTTTCTGCTTGGTTCTGTCGCGATTTCGACGAAATATTCTCAAGAAACTGTCGGCACGTCGCTTCGTCGAGCAACGCCGAAAAACGTGGCCGCTCGAATTATTAGAGTCATCGACATCCGAAAAGTCGAAAAGAAAGAAAAAGGAAAGGCTGAAGAAAGAATGGCGGGTTGAGGAAGAATTGCGCGGGGAGAGTCGAGTACCCACCTTTTCCAATCGTCTCGAGGCACTCGAGATTCGATTCGGGAGATTAATGATCGGAGGATCGGGACGATCCTCTGCCGAGCACCCTCGGGCTACGCGAGACGAAACCCCGTTTCTCGTCCTTCCGATTCGAGGAACGAAGGACGCGGAAAGGAGATTCCGTCTTGGCGAGCGGACCGCAGAAAGAGATTGCGAGTACCATTGATATATGAATGCGATTCAGTTCCGATCTCGGTGTCGAGGGAATATTAGTTTACCTTTGGGACAAAATCGATTGTGATGTCATCGATGACACTTGACAACTTGAGAGCATATAAAGATCGGTCAATGTATCATCATTATATTACTCGCACATATCACGAATGCATCGTCTAATTTAACAAAAAAGAGCTAAGCTTTTCTTTTGATTTCAAGATATATGTAACTCTGTGTGTTTGTTTACGTGTATTATTTTATATTTGTGATATTTCTTTTCTTTATGTTACAAAGTGGTATTGATTCTTGTATCAAGATATTGGAATTCATAGCCCTATCCACCAAACAGCAGCGTACAGAGATTTCGAAGTAAAAAGTTACGCTCTCGTAATACTAGCGGGTCGTTGATTCGTGGTCGTTTATACGCGGCGTGACAACCGCGCGTAATATCGAGTAAATCGGGGAAATTGAAACTCGGCGGTTCCGCGATATCGTTGCGCCGCATAGGTAGGTACCTATGTATTACGACGCGTTTGTCGCGCGACTACAAAAGGTGCGCGCGAGTGCGGGAGGTTGGTGAGTATCGTGTATGAGTGAGAGACGACACAGAGTGTGGGAGGAAGAGAAAGAGGAAAAGAGCGGGAGAGAGAGAGAGAGAGAGAGAGAGAGAGAGAGGGAGGGGGAGGGGAAGAGGGGATCGATATGACGAGCGTTGCATACGCGAGCTCCGGCAGCAGAGCACACGTCCTGCTCAAATGCACACAAGGTCACACGGGTGTCCGCACACGGAAATCCGGATCGGATCCGGTACACCGATGCGCGAATACGCCAGCTTTGGATTTTTGGCTGCCTGTGTGGCGCAAACGCGATTCTGTCTCCCTATGCACTTGCGTCCCACCCAACGTGCATATCGCGCGTATATCAAAAGCCCATAATAAATAGAAGCGTCCGATATTAATTCCGTTAATTGTAAAGCTCGCTACCGCGGGCTAAAAACCTTTAGGCTGTTCTCTGTCGAAGGTACGCGTTACGAACTCACGTATATCGTGTGTGCACATATTTTCCAACGCTCTGGTATAAGCTTATGCTCAACGTGCAACGTGAATGTGTATGTTGCGCGCGCGCGTGTGTATGAGCTTGCCAAACGTGCGCGAAACCGACATCGGCTAATGGTACGGAAGGGGTGGTGAAAATAAAGAGGGTGGCCGGGCGGAGGCTGTAATTAAAACAGGAATGTTAATTACTCTTTGCATTACCGAAAAGCCTGTTATTGCTAGTGGACGTGCCGCGCGGTAGACTGGGCTGACTAAAATGCTGCAGGTGTAGAGGATATTTTTGGTGAGCTCTTTCATTATTCCGTTGCGCTCGTTAGCCAGATTTCTCCTCCGGGCTAGTTAATAATAGAAAAGTATTTTGATATGGAAAAATCGATCGATTCTATCCGATTTATTATCATTACATAATAACGGAAGTAAGAACTTGAAATCAATTTTGAAAGGAGATTGCTGATAACGCAATTGAAAATAATGAATTAAATTGATGCGAATGCTAATATATACTTGACGCTTCGTATACATTTGCGTAATTCATCGATTCAATTATTTCATCGGAAACAGGAAACATCTTATTTGCGATAATAACCGGGCCCATCGCGTATCCGCGAACATAGTTCGAGCGAGACGATCGCGAGGTGATCCATGCTGCCCAAGACTGGAAAGAAAGTGGCTGAGGCAGAAACAATTTCTTCAGTCTGGCACGGATGCGAGCGACAGTTCTTGGAATCGCGGTAGTAAACTCGCGGCGCTCAAAATTCGAACGAGTCCCGCCGATATAATTTATGCCGAAGACATCACGCGTTCCTGCGCTCGCGCTGAAATCATCCCGGGCAGCGGAGATCTTCGCTGGAGAACGGCACGCCGGGCCAGGGAAGGCCGCTGGAACACTTAGTTGTCGTTAAAAGGTTCGCAGTTAAATACAAAGGAGCAGATGAGACAAGGCGGTCCCGTGGGTCAGGCACCGACTGAGGTCGAGGGGTCGTAAATATAGGTCCGAATTTCGAGAGACCGAGATGATTTATAGAAACTTAAAAATCCCCGGGGCCGTTGCGGGGATTTCTCTCTTTCTCTCCCTCTCGAGCCGACAATGTCTCATCGAATAACTCTCTATCTATTCTATACACACGTGCGTGCCAAAACTACCGGCGCGGCGTGTCTATCTATCTTTTCTTCATCAGCGAAACGATACGCGAGGACTTGAAAGACGAGGAGAGGTGGTCCCAGTCTCTCTCAGAAGGGAGCCGCGCGTTTCTTCAACAGGGGCCACGTTGCGCCCCACGGAATATTTAATTACAGCCTTTACAGTCGAGCGAGAAGAAAATAACGCGCCGGACCAACGCCGAATGGCTCCGCTCGAGAACGCACTGCTCTGTGTTTACCTCGTACTTCTAATTGCTTCGGTTGGGGCGAGTCTGCCATTACAGTGGAACGGAGATCGCGTATCTTTCTATGTCGTGATGTACCGTGTATGTATATATGTATATACGTATGTGTTTGCGCGTTCAATATATATGTAGTAGCCGTGGCCGAAACGAAACTCCCGAGCGATAATTATTGAGCCCTCCCGCTGTTGCTGCTGGCGAGTACGATTCCTCTGCCGGCAAAGTTCCGGCGAAATCGCCTTCTTCTTCTGGTTTCTCGAAAGAGTTTGCGAGAAAGCGCAGCCGTTCAATAATAGTTCGTCGATAAGTCTCCAAGTAATTGCCAGGCTGAACAACTTTTACGTTTTATTACGATGAGAAAGAGAGAGCAAGTCTATCTGCGTGTTATAGGGGCGCAAATTATTTCGTCATTGCCATTCTACTATTAATAATTTTAACCAAGTTGCAAACATGACATTGTAATAGCTATCTTCTTGTAGTAGTAATCAAAGGACAACATTTAATCGAAATACGCAGAGTAATAATATACTTATACGTTAAAGTGTATAAAGAGAATTTTTATTTATTAGTCAAATTAGCCTCATAACAAAATATCGTAATCTTTCGTATCTCTATTATGAATATATAAGTTTATAGATATAATTAATCTTTTATTTCTCTTTTTGTTCCTACAACATAAAAAATTTCTTTCAATTAACGGAATTTTTGACAAACTGTTTAATTTTTCTACCGGAAGGATGGCGAACGATCGACAGCGCCAGTACCCTTTTCAGTGATACAATAACACCTATTTCCATAGCGAGTATTAATGCGAACCTCCCTTTAAACGTGCAGGCATCTTCGTAAGTCGTGGTAACGTTGGTACTGTACAATAGTGTTGGTGAGGAAAAGGGGTACGGCCATGCTGGTGAGGTGGCCAATGGCGCGCGGAGCACCTGCCTCCCGTCTCTCGCATGTTTCACCGGACGTGTGTGCTGTGCTGGCGAACCGTGTGGGCGTACGTTTCTGCACGTGTATGCGTACACGTATCGCATAAGGGCGAACTCACGTGCATGCGCGCGTATTTCGTTCACGTGTACACATACATGTACGCATCCGCGTGCACGCGAATGTTTTGCGCGCACTCCTTTATGGGGAGATTGCATTGCAGCGTTACCGTGGTTAGCACTTGCTCCTTCAGCCTGGACATTTTCCGTACTTTCTTGTGGAAAAAAAAAAAATGAAAAAGAAAACAGAGGAAACGAAGAAAAAGGGATTTATCTCCATTTACTTTTATTCTCGCGGATAAAAATGACGTGACAGCTAAAAGGAGCGAATTGTAATTAAAAGACACGGTGAGAAAGACACGGTGCAAGTATTTTAATGTTTCTACGTGAAACTAATAGTGTGATTATATCGAACGTGATCTGACTAATTATATATAGCCTGTATTTAACTATCACACTGATGACTGACGTCGATGTTTCAACTATCCCCGATTTATCTAGCGTTATTAATTTCCGTCATGTCGACTAATGCGAGTATTCGTTCACACCTGGTAGTTAACTGCTCTTATACTTAGCGAGATGCGTGCCATGGATTGCATTGAAATTGCACGTGAGCACGATGCTGCTGCGCCACGCGGGGAACATCCTCTCGTTATTCAACACAAGATTCGCCATTCGTCCCACCAATGATTTAAGGTTAAAAAGTAATTGACCATAATCTAAGAGATCACAGGATACGTAATCGTCGCGATGTTCAGGATGCTAAAAGAAAATCGGTTCTTGCGCAGCAGGGACGAGACTGCAACGTATGTAATTACGCACGCGATCATGGGAGCTCGTCGATAATCGCAATGATGCGTTCTCCTCTTCACATGCTCCGCTATGCCGTCGTGATAATTATGCGCGCCTCCGTGACATGCTCGAGGCGCGGAATGTCATTATTTTTATAATACATATAAAAGCTTCCTCGATGGAAAAAAGAGAAGAAATGAATATGATACCCACTCTTTGTTCCGCTCAAGTCGACGACGCGAGCGACTGTCTCAACTCTCGCGTAGTGACGAGGCTGTCTGCCGTCGAAGACAATTTGTCGAGGATCAGCCTCACGAACGCCGATATCATTTCAGACCAATAGTAACCGTAATAGTAACCGTGCAAAATCAATGCATCGTTTGTAGACATGCCGGACATGCGTATTGGCGTGCGAAAAGAAATGCGAGATTTGATTAAACAATTAGTTATTTCGCGATTACACGGCCAGCTAATTGTAAGAGTTAACGAGAAAGATGGATCGGTCAATTGTCGTTGGCCCATTTTCTATATGGTGTTATATCGCGTAGTGCAATTTGTTGAGTATCTTTTTTTTAAAACATAAGATAACATTAATTCAATTTTTCCAATATTATTTAAATTTGTTGTATCCTTTAAAATGTAAGTTTTGTGTTTTCGTTTTTGATTGCACGTTTGCAACAAAGTTGTTGTCATGGTGCAGTATTTGCTGGATAGTACGATGCGAATTACTGTATTTTGAAAATAATGTCATGTGTCAGCACGATAATTTCTTCATTGCACACTGGTGCTGGTTTACCGGTGATTAATTGTAGTGGCCGACTTATATGATTGAAATAATTTTCGCCTCAGTTCATTGTTTTTCATTTGCGCCGTGGCGTTTATCGCGTAATCGCGTGTACGCCATTATCTCCATGCGTCGTTCCACGTGCAGCGTCGTATACGATTTTCTGCAAAACTTTTTGCGCATCTATTTCATATAGGTAAAGTAACTTCGGCCATGACGTTATACGCAATCTTGGTAAATCGTTGTCGAAAAGTAGGAGACGGATACTGAAGAACGAGAGAGTGAAAAGAAAAGAAAGAGAAAAAAAAGAAACGATAATAAAAAGACCGACTCGAACGGTTGGCGAGGGCCGCGGTACCAGTTAAAATCTTCATTGCGATCAGCCATTCTTCTCTCAGAGGTCTCTCTTCGTCTTGACTCGGATTCGTCCAGGTTCCATCTGGTGCTTTCGCGCGCGTCTCCCCCTCTTCGCCATGTAATTCTTTCCGTCCACGGCTCGGCGGCGGACGACCTAAGGGCAATGGTGCGTGCACGCGAAGGTCGGCACCTTCCAGCCTCGTGCCGGTGCATTTAAGGATGAGCCTTTATCCGCGAGCGAGGTCCCGGCACGGCCGCGCCTCACATCGTCTTGATCTCACGGATTTCCCACGGAGATGATGATTGCACGGTTGGCGAAAACCGTGCGCACAGTCACCCTTCATCCTTCGCGCTTTCGATGGCCTGTATACTCCGTAGTTTCGACGATCCTCTCTCATTTCCTACTGTCTCGTCACACCTCCGCCTACAGGGTTCTGCTTGAATGAGAGAGATTTCGAATTTAAAACTTACTTTTGACAATATTTTTTTTTATTGATAGAACAAAATTTTTAGGATATTTATTAAAGCTTTAGGAGTTAAGACTAACATATAACCATATCAACATCTTGCTAATAGCTAATTAATTCTTTAATGGAATTTTTTGCTCATAATGAAAATCTAAATGTTTAATAAACCAATATTGATTGCCAGAAAGAATATTTTTCAACAAATATTTAAGAAATAACGTCAAGTTTAAGCAAATTAATTCAAATACATCTGGGTATAAAAATATATTTAAATATATTAAATATAATTTTTTTATTAAATTGAAAAATAATTTTGAGAAGGTACTTGGGGACAGATTCTCTTCAAAAGAACAACGATTGAATTCATAAATTTTCCCGCAGTCGACATGAAGGCGAACCTGCGTGCGAATGACGCGACGGTCCAACGTTTCGCGGCATAAAGAAGGACAGAGCAATTAATTGCGTATCGTATCGGAAGCGAGAGCCTGGGGCGCGAAATTGGCGCGATAACTCCTCGCAAAATCGTCACGCTGGGAAATCTCTACGTGTCGGACGAGCGAACCGACGCGCGCGGGTCACAGAACTCGGTTCTCTGCCGAGGTTCGGTTCTCCCGCCGCGCCGCATTCGCGTCCACCATAATAATTCCCCCGTGATTTTTATTTGGTCCCGTTTCATTGCCCGGGATGGCCTATGGGCAGCCGGTACGGTCTGTTATTAGCGTCTGGTGCTCGGCGTTATTGCCGCACGGCTATACGCGCAGCTCTTGTTCTCCCTTTCTCCCTTCTTTTCCGCCGTTATTCGCTCCTTGCTCGTCTTTCTCATTCCCCATCAACGGGAATGGTGGTGTACGGAGCCACGAGAAGAAGAGGGATTGGTTGGATGGGAATCCTTCCGCTGGGTTCGACGCCATACTAGGGCCTGTACGCGGATACCGCTCGCCAAAAATGTATTCAGCTGTTGCTGGCATGTTGAAAGATATATTCTTTTCTATTTTTCTGCATTTCTCTCTATATCTTTGATATTGATACAGAAAAGTATTTTTTAAGTTTGACGCAAATTGCGATTGCAAAAAACATTTTACACAATCTTTAGATTTATTATAATAAAGACAAAGTTGATATCGTAATATAATGCCATACATCGTATAAGTATAAAACGAAACTTAAATTAATGTTATCATGATATACAATACTTGATATCATTTTATGTGATTATATTGTGAATAATTTGTGAACAAGCAGAGGCCAAAAATTTGAAATGAGATGAGAATCTTGCGAGTTGCATCTGTCTTATATCTTTATCGCTCATTGATCGTATTACTTCGATTTTCACGATGACGCGACATTAGTATCGAAAAGAAGTCGCGTGAAATCGCGTTGAGAGCAAAGAGTTTTGGTAGCTACCGCGTGCGCTGCTACGAAAGACATCAGGCTTGTTTTACGGCGCAGTTAAATACGATTTAGGTTTTAATTAAACCTAACTCGGGGCGAGCGCTATGGAGGCGGGCCGCTCGATTCGAGACTTGCGACGGCAGTGGCGGCGGTGGCGATAAAATATATACGTAGACATATATACCAGCCTTCGTTTTTCCTCTCCGTCACCCTTTCCTGCTCATTTTTACCTTTCTTCTTTCCGTTCGATTAAAAAAATGCGTTGGCCGCGCGCTGGTAAACAGGCAGAATGCTCGTAAAGACGGTTTATTGCCGGCGAGAGTCGGCCGGCCGCCCTGCGTGCGCTACTATCGCTATCGTGTTCTCCTTAATGCGATCGTGTGCTACGCCGCTCGCCGCTCGCCGCTCGCCGCCGTGGCAAACGCGTGATTGATGCCGAGGTATTGAACGATCATCGGCCATAATTTTCAAACGGTCGACGAACGGGATTGCGCCAAGCCCGCCGGCACCGCGTATATGAGTGAACTGATCGGTCGAAATCGCAAAGTACCTACATTATGAAGAGTTTCGTGAGTTTTACCTATGTTATTTTATTACTTAACTCTATATTGTACGTATTAATCTATATTTAAATTACATTACATATTGTTTCATAAATATATTATAATGTATTAAAATTTATAATATTGTGTTAAAAAAAATGATGTTTCTTTTCGCATTAGATCTGTACATTTTAATTAAATAATGATCAATGAATTGTTTAGAGTGTAACTAGTGACTGAAAAAAATCGTAGCCAGATAAAAGTTTCAGACAATTTCGGTATTTTCAGTCAAAGCTAGTGGCTTTGGTCAAGGAGGAGGGGGTGAATTGGGACGGTCAGTGGGAAGCGCGAGGTGACCGCAGGCATAGAGAGCCGGGGTTTGGCGTAATGCGCGCGTATGACGTGTGCGGATAATTGCAGTAGTTGCAGCCACGACTGTGCAGTCGTGGCAGCAGCGAGCGAGCGAGCGAGCGAGCGAGCGAGCGGTTGGGGTTGTGGTGGCAAAGGGTGTCACCGGTCGACCCTCCCTCCACTACCTACCCGTCCTTCCCTTTTGCACCACTAATCAAATTCAAATGCATATACCTAGCAGCCAGTGCACACACTCGTGCCGTTGATGAAATTATGGTCGACTGCACTCTGCACTGGCGCGACGTGGTGCTCCCGCGCGTCAACGACTTCGCCGAGTTATAGTCGCGCGCGATCGTCGATCGGAAAAGATCGCCAACGTCGATGCGCGCCGCGCCATATTCGGATAATGCGAGCGAGCATTAACGGCGATAATGGAATTTCTAAGTAACGCGACATGAAACGTGTCCATCTGAGTTTCGATCTAAATTATTCCGAAATGTCTAATATACATCTTGGGAAAAATATTACGATTATTTATTATCTATATGTGATATTACGATACAATTTATTGTAAACAAAAACAAGATAAACGAGCAATTCAAAGATATCGCTATCCAGTCTTATTGAAACCGATTCTTGCACATTTATATAAATTTGACAAATAGTATATTATTGTACATATATCTATTTCCGAAGCGCGAAAGGAACCAAAACGGGAAGGATTCTGAGACGAAGCATCGATTACGTGCTCATTGAAGGATCTTTGAGGGAGGCGCAAGGCGGAGATAGATATATCTGCAGAAGGAGGAGAAGCATATCGTCTACGATACCCTGTCCGTCCTGCATAGCCGTGTACGGTGCAGTGATGCACATAATGGGCGGGATGTGCACTTGCCGCGGGAGCCAATTATTCGATACGGCGGCCGGTAGATTCGCTATATATGCTGCCGCTATCTCTCGCACGCATCGCGTATATGCCTCTGGTCATGTCCTTCCTTTCTGCCTAGATTTTATTTTTTCCGTTTCTGATTTTCTTTGTTTTTATCGAGAAGACTGAAACGTAAACGAAACGGAGATGACGACGGAGGCGGATTCGTAAAACAATAGAAATTCAAATAGACAATTTTACGATAAAATTTTATTAAATGTAGCCTGTTGCGTTTTATTATTGTTATTATGAAAAATATTAAGTACCTTGTAAAATTGGACAGATTACTTACAAATTTACGCTCGACTACAAAATCAAAGTGAGCAGTTTTTTTTAAGAGCGTGAATTCAGCCCGTTAAGTCATGAGAAGTTCGGATTGAGACCAGATCAACAGAGGCGCGCGAAGTGCTATTACAATACCAAATGGTGGATTGAGAGCGAGTCCCCTTGCCATCGACATATCCGGTGGACACACTGCGACGACGTTTTACCGCGAGCAACAATGGTAGAATCCTTCAATTGTATTGAAATCCTGGCGAACAAATGTGCGGCTAAATTCGTCAATAAATCTACAAGTCAACCAGCCTGCTGCATCTTGCCGACAGCCTTTCTGTTTGTGCGTATCTACGTGAGATAAAACGCTGATATACGCTTGCGCGCGGACGCATGTGTGCGGGCATCGAAATAAGAAATGCATTAAAATGCAGCCCTGTATCTCACGAGGCACCTCCGCATCCCTACAGTGCGGTTTCTCACGCGACCGAGGTGGCAACGATAAGCGCCATTTTGGTTGAAGACGATGCCAATTCTTAGATGTCAACTCCGACACCTAGTGCTCTGAGAAAATTGTATGCTTTGGCATTATAGTACACGTGGCATTTTAACATATGGTTTTAGACAAATCTATAGACATTCTCTCTCGTTTCTTTTTTTTATTACGTAAAATAAGATTCAGAAAACCCATAATTTTTTATACACTTTCATATAAAATTGTTATTTTATCATTTATAAAATGAAATAATATTATGATAATAATAATAATAATAATAATAATACATTAAAAGTAAATTAAGACACATGATCTTCCAATGTCTCAAATAGTAGGATGGGGAATAACATTTTATGAGTCACGTTCAACTACTTAACGTAACGGTCTCGACCTGTCCCAGGCGATCTGCTCCCATCGTTTTACAAGCGCTTCGTGTTATCGTGGAAAAAGTAACGGAGAACCGGCTATGGCCGATCCGACGCGCCCTACAGGATACTCACGGTATCCCGCGGGATACCGCGGCCGATCGTTTCCTAAGAGCTGCTTATGCAACTTTAATAAAGCTCTCCCGATTCCCGACGCGCGGTTGCTCTCCGCTTCCACGTGTATTCACACGCGTACGCGCGATTCGATCGTCTACTTACGCGCGTGCGTATAATATGCCTATCCATCTGAGGTATTTTCAATCATAGTAAAATTACGATAGACACGTCGGATCGTAAAATGCCCGATCGGGAAAATGATATAGAATTCGTTTGCGTATTATATGTATATCCGCGTGGATACACACATGCATAATGCAGACTGTACGAGGGAGTAGTGGGAACTACGCGCACGAGATCGTAATGGAGCCGATGTGTTATCTGAAAATGGTTTTAGAAGGGCGACACATCCCTCGGTGTATATAAAATCGCCGAAGCACTAGGATCCGTGGCAGGAAACGCAAAGGATCTCGCGGTATGCTCGGCATATGCGAAATCCTGAAATATAATCTCTCCGTTGTATGTCTTTTTCTCGTGGCCCCTTTTCTCAATCCCCGTGGCCAACAATCGGTCCTCACGGGCACGTAAAACTCCTTGAGACGGTCGTACGATCCCCGCGAAATTGGTTTTATACGAGATGATGGTGGATCGTCTACGTTCTCGCAAAATGCTTCACGCGTCACTTGCGAATAGTCATTGCTATGTACATATAAAGATGAGGAAAGAGTATTATATCAGATTGTTAAATAAAATCTAACATTTTTTAATTATGTATAATTTATATATATTTTGCATATATACTAATTACATCGATCATTATACCTATTATACCATCCTAATTTCTGAAAATTTAACAGATATGCTTGTTTTTTAAATAATGCGTTCAGTAATTGCTACATTGTAATAATTTTGTAAGATATATATTTTGTGCAAACTATAGAATAAAATGTTTATCCAGACAGAGAAAGAAAAGAGACCCAGCAAAATTCGGCAGTATATTTAATATTTATCTCAACAATCAGTTTTAACTTTACTATAAAACTAAAAAAACTGTGCGTTTACGCATGCGAGACTGCAAGATATTTTGTAATCTTACACATGCTTATTCTATGACGTCCGCGCATCTGATTTTTCATTGATTCCATTCACGATTTCGGTTTTTGGAAAAAGTATTAACAAACATACATCACGGTAGAAGAAATATGGCACATCTTTAAAAGTGGATATCTGATTGTTGCGAATTTAAACGATTTCTGATTTGATCTAGTCCCATTTTAAATCTCTATTTACGATTTGAATGTTACCGCACAAAAATTCAATTCTTTCATTTCTCTCGGTACTTTTTACTGAAATCGTGATTTTTTACAATTAAACGCGATTAATTTCGTGATCTCGATTTGATCTCACCGATAGTATGCGTTATTGCTTTCCATAATTATCTTTCTTACATAACTGTATTATATATTGGAATCCGCGATTGATTCTTTTTTTTCAGGAGGCGCGCGACATTCGCGGTTTAATGCATTAGCGCATTCTTGTCTCACGTGTGGTCGCGGCAAGCCTAATAGGTTCGATTATTTTCGCTTGTTTTTTTTGCTGTCTCACTTATTACCTGTATGATAAAGTTCCCGTGAGACCGTCGGCAACCAGTTTTTCTCTTCGTCATCGATCGTATTTTTGCATGTAATCGCGGCAACGTAATTCGCCGCGGCACTCTCGCTATTTGTATCTTCTTGCAATCGAACGCGTAATTAAAAGTGCCCCCTTCTCCCGCTTATTTGCACCCAAGCCCACACACGCTTGGGTTTTTTGTTTACCAAGCTTTTTTCGCTCCTTCAGATTGACGTCTGCCGCGTATTTTCGTACATGTTTCACACTGACATTTGCTAAAACCGCATTTATACAGTTCACCGACAAACTTTTCGTCGACGCGACGTGAGAAGCAGAAAGGGGAAAGAGGATGGAAGGGGGAGGGGGGGGGGTAGAGGGCAGCTGTCTCAGACATGTTCGAGGAGAAACAATCGATGGCTTTTAAACAGGAAGCATACGCGTTTTCTATGGGGTCGACGTTATCGGTACGAAAACGTGCTTGCGCTCCGTAAAAGGACGACGTGTCTCGTGTCCTCCGTTTCCTTCGTTTCTCGCTTCCTGCCTGTGAATAAGCCGGGGTTACACCCTCCGGCTGCCGCGAGACACCCTTCGTCAAAGCACAAAGCTTGCTGGCTCGTCGTCTAGTGATGCCGGAAAGCTCGGCGCTACTCTTTCGCCATGTCCTCTCTCTCTCTCTTTCTCGGTTACTATTCTCATACTACTCTCTCATTTGCACGTGACGACCGGCTCCTCTCCGCATCGTACGTTTTGATTTACGTCGGACCAGCGCCACTCCTTGTTCGCCGTTTCCTCGCGTATACATTATGTCTTCCATTTCGCACAAAAGGCACGCGATTTAGCGAAATTTGCTGAGTAACTTGGATCTAAGAAAGCTGAAAAAAGCTTACATAACAGACAATTGTGTGACGCGTTCATCTTTTATAGTTTTACATATACGATATTGATAGGAAAAAACAAAATTATCACAATTTGCAAATGTGATAACTTTAATCTTTACATCTTTTGACGATGTATTGAAAGATGATATATATAACATTAATTTTAATAATATTTCGTGTTAATGTCAAATCTAGAAAATGATATCGGCTATCATTGCTAAAGCAGGAAATAGCTTTACTGCCGTGTATCATTTATCATTAATATTCGAATACTTTGCGATTACACTTTGCATACTCTATCGCATGACTCACCGCATAACTCATAATAACACGTCAAAAGTTCTTTTTATCGCGCGATATTCGCGCGAGATGTTTCGGAATTAATCATTCAACCTCGCGCGATAGATCGTGCGTCGCAACCGACGGGCAGCGCGAAACGAGCCAGGCTCGTATCGGAATTGCGAAACTATTTGCCCCATATCGGCCAGTGCGCGCGCGCGCGCGCGCGCAAGCGTAATTTATCTCGTCTTACATCTCTCTTTCTCTCTCTTTCGTTGTACGTCGACGTACGTTACGAAAGGCCGCGCGCTGTTCCTCGGGGTACACGGGATTATACCGGACGTATCTGCCTTGCCAGGAGAAAACGCGCGGTCTGTCCTCGCAGAAATTAGCATACCGGTTTATTAATTACGGCATGAACCTCCTTCTCTCGGGTGCCTGCTTCTTCTTTCCCTTTGTACGCGAGCCGCGAGTCAGGCATACGTATATAAGATTCGTTCTCGATTCCCAGTGCGACTCGCTGCTGCTGCAAAGAAGACCCATACTCCTTTTTCTCCTCTTTTCTTGCGAGCATAAATCTCTCTTCGCCCTTCGCGCGACGGCTTTTTTCAGCACGCCGACTATGCACGCGCGCGTGCACACAGCTGGGTTGTTATCGAGCAAGAGTTTCGTCGCGCGTCATTATGTTCAACGAGGGGGAAGTAACAGGAAACGTATCCTTGTCGTGCATTCGTTGCGGACGAAGGAACATGAAGAAATAGGATCGAGATCCACGCGATTCGTTAAATCAGTTTTTGCATTGATGATCAAAATTGTTCTGGCGATTTATCTTAACTCGTAATACATAGAATTTTTTTGTCATGTAAAACAATACCATTGGTGATTTATTATGTACATCGTTAAAGTATTGGCGTACAGTCTTACCTTACATTAAGATACTCAGCAATGTTGAGAGTCAAGCAATTTTCGAATAATTTGTATCTCTTTCTGTTCTAGGTAAGTACAAAACATACAATTCCCGACTGAATAGCTCATGGGGGGATTGGAGTCAAATTTCGCATCGGGAACGTAAGTATATATATGCTGCAGTACACAAGCGCGTGATCGCATCGTCGCGTCGTTTCGTTCAGTCCGGAGAATACGGCGGATCGCCGATGCGAAAAGTAATCGGGACGCCCTCGCAAATCCCTGCTCGATCTCTCGCGTAAGGATTGCTGCGCTGCGTCGTTTTCTTCCTTCAACTCAGAGCCCATCCTCTCTCTCCATCTCGCCGTGAATCTCCCTATATCCGAATGCAATCTAGAACGCATTTTGCGGGCGTCCTGCAGGACGTATACATCTCCCGGCATATTATGGAATAGAATGGAAGGAAAACGGGATGTAGAAACCGGGTGGAAAGAGTAGGCCTCGGAGGCCCATAACCCCATCAGGGCTCGTCCCAGGGGCGGCATAACCCGCAACCATCCTCTTCCCACTCTCTCCGCTCTCGACCACCGACTCGTAACCTCTCGATGGCGGTCCTGCGGTCTCGACCAACAGCTCAGACGTCTTCCTCCGGTTCTGCTTCTTCTTTAGCTTTTTCTTCTCGTCCCACGAAAACCCACGACACCCTCTTCGCTCGCGGGGATTGAAAAGAGGCTGTAGTTACCCACCAGAGACCAGTGGATACAAGGAAGCGAATGAAATAAATCCTTGTTTTTTTTCGGCTAAATTCTCCTTGAGAACACGTTATTAATTCGTCGTGCGCTTGATTGTGCATCAGAAGATACAGGTTTTCCGCGAGTTATTATTTCGCAAATAAAATGATATAAATCTTTAATATGTACATACGTCATGTATATATATGTATATATATGACACGCGTCTATATTGTTGTATCGATAACTGTCGGTCGGATTTTTAAAGAGCTTTTACTGCGTGCAAAATAAAGGTCTCGTCGTTGAAAAGTAGCGAGGTAACGCTATCGATATCACTAGGGTCCCGACATCT
Source organism: Wasmannia auropunctata (assembly GCF_000956235.1). NCBI lineage: Eukaryota > Metazoa > Arthropoda > Insecta > Hymenoptera > Formicidae > Wasmannia > Wasmannia auropunctata. The sequence goes on along the minus strand of NW_012026837.1, from coordinate 943,483 downwards.
TTTAAAGTATTCACAAGCCACGAAGTGAAACAAAAGACGGTCCACCGCCATGAGATAAAGACACAGAGACCGCCGTTAACTCACTTACTCTCCTTCTTTCCATTCGTTTTTTTCTCTCGTTTCCTCTCTCCTTACAACCCTCACGACCTTCTCCTCGGTAAAACGAAAGGCATATAGATGGCCACCTCGGGGCCGCCAAACCCCGATAATGGAGGTCGCTAATAAATTCACCCGTTAATATAAAATAATCGTTAAATGCACTTAGGACATACTTACGGCGCCGCTGGCAACAGAGAGTACTATATTTTTTTTTATCGAAACCACTTTGTCTCGATATCTTCGTCCCTCCACAAAACTCCAGATGTGTCTCGTGTGTCAATCTCGTAATAAGAAGAAAGAATCACTCTTATAAAAATATTACCTGAAATATTGACATATGTGTAAATCAAATCTTTCAGTTACAAGTAAAATTATATTCTTTTTTATGCTTATTTTAAAGAGTAAAAAATTTTCGTTAAATTTTCATAATAAACGACTATACATGTATTTAACAATTTTAAAAATTTGAATTTGAATGAAATTTCGATGAATTTAATGAGTGGAATATTAAAACGTGATTTTTTGATTCGTCGGTTATAATGAATAAATATTTGACGTCACAGAAGAGAATACGCCTCGATGTTTCCTGTACGTATTGACTGACGTTATCCTCAATGCGATACATACTGTTCCAGCGTTATCCTGACGCACCGTTCCGGCTTCCGTGTAATCCTACGGGATACTACGGTAACCGGAAAATATGAATATCGTTCACGACGGAGACAGATGTCGTATGTAAGAGATACAGAGTTTATAGCATATCATAGAAAGTAAAATTTTGAATTTACAGTATGGTTGAGGAGAATTAAGTTTTTGATATTGATTATTGATGTTAATTTGCTCTACATAATAACTAAAAATAGAAGAAGTATATATCATTTATACATCCTATCATTTCGCGAATGATGAAACAGTTTATGATGCTGCGAGTGTCAAGAGCGTAAGTCAGGAATTCGTAACTTTATCCCTTTCATGTGTTTCCCTCATCGTCACGAGAAACTCTGCGGGATAATTTCCGGATGACAATGATATATACAGGATGACGTTACCGAGGAAAGTTTACGCGCGAACAAAGTCCGCGAGAAAAACATGCGCCGTGTAATTATTACGTGGCGTAAACAAAACGAATGGCGGCGAGTGCGTAATGGAGAAGCATTTTCCGCCTAAGCGCAGTTTTATTAAGTCGCTAGGGCACGAACGAGACAGGGAAAATAAGATTATAAGTTGCTCGACGTATTATGATCGACGACAAAAAACATCCTTATATTACTCCGCATTTTGCATTTGCATATTTATTTACGCTATTGTAGATTATAAGGAGAAAAGGCGAAATTTGTGCTCACGTTTCCGCAATTACGCGTATCAAGACGTTTTCGCACACACAACTGTATTGTGCCGGGGTAATCAAATGGAACAAACGACGCGACGATAATACCGCGAGGGTTCATAGGACCGCAGAGAGACGTAAAGAGAGGTCGAGAGAGACGATGTGTACGAAGAAGAGAGAGAGGGAGGGAGGAAAAACAAAGAGAAAGCGAGACAACGGGAGAAAGAGGGAAGCAGAGACAGAGAGGATCTCGATTCGCGCCTCATTGCCGTCTAAGCGAGAGCCATATCTCTTTGTGGAAACACGAGCCCATGCATCTCTCGCCTTCACCCTGTTCATCTTCCGCGATCTCCTGGAAGGGCCCCTCTAACGAACTCGACGTCCACTTAGGGGCCCTGAAAGGATGCCCGTAACGAGCCGCGTACCCCACCCCCGCGAAATTCGAACTCGGCCACTCACGCCCGCGGGCCATTCGCCGACGACTTTGGCGACGACGTGTGTGTACTCCTACGCATGTAGAGTATGTAGACTCTTGTGCACGCGCGGAATATCATGATATATATTATGCACCGGAGTGACCCAATATTTTAATAAAATGCGAGCGGCCACCATCCGTAACTAACTGAGTAACCCGTAGCAAGAGAGAAATTCACTGGCAGAGAGAGAGAGAGAGAGAGAGTTGGTTGGAGGTCGGGAAGGGCTGCGAAACGCACGAAACGAAGAAGAGAGCAACTCTCCGCGGACACCGCTACATTTTGATGTACGGGCAATCAGCCGCATTAATGCATCGCGTGTGTTGCACGCTTCTATAAACTATATTTATAACACTTCGTACACGTAGTATATCCTCAAGTATGTAATGTGGGATACCCTACGTTGAGGTAGACATGATGAAAAAGGTGTGAGGTGTGAGTAAGCGAGACGAAGGAATTTTTGAAAACTGACTATTCATTATATAAATTGTTCCTTGATTACTATAACAAGATTCCATTGATTGAGATTCGTTTACTTGTGCGCCTATAATATCTCACGGTTACTCCATTTGAATATTATATGTTATCGTTGCGTCGCGCCTATACTCGGTTAAAAAAAAAAATATCTGTTACATTGTTACTACATACACTGGCGCAACGTGTAGCACGTATTTACGAGCCGCTTATTCGCTTTATGAATCACAAGCGTGGAAAAAAATCACGGTTTTGAATTTATCGCGTACAACATGGCTGTACGAAGCGCACTTGTAACGATTAAAAATCAGTGTTATTTATTGTGAAGCGTTATTTATCGTATTACTTTTTGTTACGAATAGGCACTTTTCGCGTTATCTGTACACAGATGACTTTCAAGTTTCCTATAAAATAGTGAACATTAGCCAATTATGAGTCAAGAGAAAGAAAATATCTCTCAACATATGCGAAGAGTAAAAATGACTGAAAACATATAATGATATAATGATGATGAAAACATATAAGACATGGTATTTTGAAAAAATGCAAAAAGTTGTGAGATCGCGTCAGCATAGCGCGATCATAATGCTATGCCACACAGTGGCTATCATTACGGGTATAGCGCTAATCAGAGCGAATCGTATCATATCGTACTCTCATGCTCGTGGTTCGTAGCGCTGCAGCAAAGGGATAGCGCAGATGGGGATGGTGATGACGATGAGTGAAGGCAATGTATCCGCGATATATATATAGCCGAGCCATTATTATTCATATATTCCGTATCACGTTTGTTCATACAAACCTATAGCGCGTGCCCGCAGGCCATATAGCTTGACATGCATCCCCGTAAATAGTCGCAGGTAACCATTTCCGTTTCTAGTAATTCTAGTGGGGGTCGGCGCGTATTTGTGCGCGTTACCCCCCAGGTGTTTGTTGCATCGTAAAGCGCGTTCTTTAGCAAATATATTTAGTTTGGTGAATGTAGTATACGATGTATCGCATTTTTCACAAAATATTCCAAAATAAAAAATTATATCAGAATCATGAATTATTAATACGATGTAATTAATCTTTTTGGAAAATATTTTCAATTTCTTACACATTTCAAATTATCATAAATTTTTAAATTATTCACGACTCATTCATACACAAAAAATTATTTTATCATACGGAATACAAGCGCGATTGTTATGCTTTTGACTAGTATTTATACAACACGTATAATTGCAGATTGTTAAGTTAAGCATATTTTGTTATAGTCGTCACGAAGACGAGGATTTATTTCTTTTCTCTTTTTAATCGGTTGTTACGAATTGTGCTGTTTTACGATAGATAAAGTATATTTGTTCGATGCAATTTTGTTACACACAGGGTCGAGTATATAGCATTCACGAGAAGGCCGTGTCCAACGATAATTGCTATAGAGACTGACCAATACGGATCGCACGCACGACCTCTCATTCTCTGTCCTCTCTGGTTCACCTCCGTCTGGCGTTTGCCTCTCTTTTCCTCTGTATTTGTTGCCTTTATTTCGTATTTAATTTCCAACAACAAAATTACCAATTGTGGATACTGATCAATCGATCCCGAAGGGCGATCGGCATTCAACATTGCGCGCGATGCAATTGTTATTGCAGGAGTAAGCGTGCGTTGATCATCTCTTTTTTGTCAACTATTCATTACATAGATTATATTGCATAATTATAAACGTATGTTTTCGTGAAGACTACATAGAAACATGTAGGTATGACTTGTTCGGCAACCAAGTAGAGGAAAATAAACGCGAATGCCATTAACGAACACCTGCTTCCTACATAATTCTTTATCCAGGTGCTCCTCTATAAATCGAGGTAGATGCGGCAACTGTGTATCTTAGATCACGGAGGTTCACGTTGCTCATGTCTCCATGGGCTTTCAGCACGCAGTTAAATTACTGCGCTTAGTAGCACAGATGACCTATATACACTTTGTAGTGCAGGTGTATATATACATATATATATATATATAGGTATATATATAGGTATATATATTGTTTTCTGTGCTTCCTTTGATCTATCACACAATGTATAACAAGAGACCTTACACTTAGTTTATATTTAATATTTCTATTGCATATTTGATATTGCAAGGGATATTCAAGAATATGATATATGAAAGATTTTATTTTGATCTCTTTAAATAAGTATACGACAAATTATTAAATTATACCGAAAAAACTTAGTCACCAAAGGTTAACATTTCTCATAAAAGATTATTCCGTCAATACTTTTTACATCGTAATATTTTTCATTTCAATTTCATCATTACATTTTCTTACATTTTCTCTACAATTAAAAGTGAAGGTAGATCGGAGCACACTCGTTTGCTTCGCAGACCACCAGCCAAGAGATGCTAATCTATTGTCCGACACGATGCTCCGGACGTTCCAAGCCGCGACACCTTCATGGTTTCTGTATCTGGCAAGATTCTCACGCGTGCGAGCGTCTCCTAAGTCTTAAGTTACGCGTCTTGATTCTGACCTTCATCAACCGGCGTGCCGGTTTACCCATTGCGACAATGCGATGCAGCGAAATAGTTATATTACGTACGTATACGCACATAAAATGTACGCGTGCTATGTAAATTTCTGCGTAGGAGTCTGTGTTAGCCGAAGGATACGCGTTACATTGTATACCATCCTTCCGGCCTCGCAGGCAGATAAATAATGGTAACGCGACTCTACGCGATTCTGTTTACCGCAGTTCTGTCCGTCTTGTTTGCATAACCAGCCATATTGGTAAACCGCTTCATTCTTTGCAGTTAATATATTTCGACCACATTTTTATGTGTTTTCGCAAAATGGAGATTGGTCTCCGCTTTTTCCTAGATGTTTGTTAAGATGTATTTGTGCAAAGATGAAATGATAAACTGTATTATTTTATCTAATTATTTTTTAAATTATGCTTAGTTATTGAATAACAATTAAGTGGATTTTTAAAGGCTATCGATTATAGCAAATATAAAATGATTTAAATAACGCCACATCTAATTAATGGTTTCGAAATGGCCACTTTTCATTATACACTCATTATCTCTGTTACCTATTAATTTTCCATTTGCGACATACGCTGCATCATTTGTTCGAACGTATGCTGCAACTCGATCGGTTCGGAAACTTTGGAATTTTTAATTTAGCTCATTTGTTACATCGTTTCCCCCGCGGCTTTAATTAACCCACTTTATATCTCTCGTATCGAAATTACGTACATGTTTGTGCATTATGCACCTGATAGTCCTTGAAAGCGTCTATAATCGGTAGTTTATTGCTGCAGTGCGGTAAACCACCAGCGAGAATTCAAAATGGATATATTACGCTCGATGTTGATAACCGTTTGTCAATAATGATAATCGGTATAATAAAAATTAAACATCTGCGTACATTTGAACGCGCAGCATTTCTTGCTTTATCTACAAGCCACAAAATGACATTTCTCGCAAGACATTGATGTGTTCGATCGTGAAAATGCAGCATTACTCTCGACAGCGGTAAAATCGCCGACGATTACGCGGAACTTATTATCCAGCCGTGACTCGAACTGGCCGCGTTTTCCATTATCGCTCTTTTATTCGGTGCAGCACTTGCTTCTTGCTCGTTCCATTTACTTTTTGCTTGGTCAACGACGTCCATCTCGATTCTATTTCGTAGCACAACGGGGGCCGTGCTCATACTTGCTGCTTTTTTCTTAAATCCTTTGTAAGATGCCGGATGCCGCGGATTCTTACACATACGATCGCGCTTCTTCCCGCGCGTTAATGTTTCGTCTAGAGTAAACGGTATGCCAGTAGTCGATACACATAACTTCACCACGCGGTGTAGGTATAAGTATTCACGAACAAAGTCGTGACAACACGATAATAATTAACTCATCATGCTCGAACGTCTCTGTGTCCTTTATTAACGCGCGTAAAAGCGTACGTATGCCCGCGATGTGTACTTGGAGAAAGACTTCAAAGCGTGATCCTCCTTCAGCACCTCATTCGCCGTTGCAAAAACGCGTAGGAACAATCTCAGGCTCGACGCGGTGAACTCTTAGAGAGCGGATGAGTACATAAACAACACTCTCGAGTGGCACGGCGGGACGCGCTAATGACCGGGATATTAAATAACGATAATGACGCCGTCAACGAGTCTCCTTTTTGCCTCCTGAATCGCCCACGATGACGACGACGACGACGACGACGACGACAACGACGATGCCCTCCGCATCGGAGAGCACTGCCCGACGACACTCGATGGCGCCGGACGGGCGAATCGCGCCTTGTTTTCGCGGCGAAATTTCACCAACTTAATTGACCGCGGCAAACGGACTCGCGAAATAATCGACTTCCTTTTGCGATGTCTTCTTCCCTTGTCGCGTTCTTTGTTTCTTACCGGATGGGACGGCGATGATGCTCCCTCACGTCGAGCCGCGATCGATCGCGTGCGAACGCAACGCGAAAACCAACACTGTGAAGTTTATACCTAATTTATGCCACCAAGCGAAATGAGGGGAATGACCTGCAAGTTGTGCGCATTACTTTATCTTACGAAATAAGGACGTTGTAATAGAATTTCTCACAATGTGAGAAAACATTATCTCAAGTTTTAATCGGCTTGTCATAATTCATTTCGAAACTAAGCAATTAATTGTAATTTTTCATTAGATTATATTTAGAAATTTAATTTTCCTCTGAAAATTTGTTTGCGGATACTATGATTGGTAAATCTTGCTTTTTAAAAGCTTTTCTTGATTTTACAAATTCTCCTTTTATTTATCTTATCACATATGTGATAAGAATATACCATGGCATAATCGAGATAATCGAAAGTCCTAGCTGCATTCGATCGAAAGTTCTGTAGCAGCTTAGAACAATTTGCAATTATTTGCAGCATTCTAGAAACAATATCAGAAAACGATATTAATACTATTTTGAAGAATGATTCGAATAATATATTTCATCCGATTTATTTTTGTAGGCGACTCACTGATAATATTTTTTATAGAACGTATTTTATTAATATTTGTTTAGTTTAGGTTTTGAAGATAATGTTATATAATTTGCACAATAATACACATACAATTTAATTTAATAAAATATCTTATTAAATAATTTTCAGTTTCTGTAAAATTATTTAATAAGATATTTTCTTTCTAGAATTTTTATACTGATATTCTACACAAGATAATTAATATTGATCAATTCTATATTAAAATATTTGAATGTTAACTGCAATTCATATGGATATATTTCCAATATATTCATGCGATATCACGATATATTTGACGTGACATATAAATCGTGGTATATATTTCAATACTTATACTGGCCAGCGACCCAACGCAATAACCATTTGAAATATGTTCCTCGTACTGGAAAATCTGCTTGATTGAGTAAAGTTAATTTATTCTGCGAAAAAAAAAATATTTGGCGCGTTAACGATAAAAGGGCGTGGACGTGGCTTGGTTGTTCGCCGGGAATAGGTTTCATCGGACTGATCGACCGGGCGTGGGAATGCCGATAAACGCATTATTACGGCGATGAAAATCACCGGCGCAACGGGCTGTTTGTATCACGCCGGTGCGCCGCCGGTGCAATGCGGCCGTGGGGCCGGTTCGTAAAATCCAATGAGCTGTCATTTTTATGCCGCGCGCGATGCGCACCGCCGGAAACGTTTGACGTTGCACGTAGTAAAATTGGCCGAAGCCATCAAACGTTATAGATAAACACATACGCTTCAATGCGAAGTTTTGTAATTCGAGATTGCTATCGTTAACACACAAATCGATTACCTTTATTATCGGCGCGTCTACTTCAGTTTTTAATTTATTTTAAAAACAAATTACATGTAATCATCTGATAGCAATGTAATGTAATTGAGATTACATTAACTTTGAACGTATACTATTGCAAAGATATTTTGTAAATAAAGGTAACGATATTAGAACGTTTTGTATAATTATTTTTTTTTGTTATGCATTTTTCTCAAGTATATGTATAATGTTATCGAAATTTCAATCTCGATCCCCGTTGTTGTGGCCAAGATATATTCGGGTTTGCGGTTTTAATGACTTCGCGCGGACGATAGTCTATGAAAATCTCGAGGCGGCGCCTGAAGCACTGACAATCACCTGTCCAAGCAGACTCGCGTTGCATCCACCACCGGCTGCACTACACGATGCACAGGTGCAACGCTACGGCTTACGCGCTCAGCCTGATGGATCAATTGTCCAAGCCCAAGCATAAAACGCGTACGATTCCGTTCATCGCGATTCGACTTGACTGGAAGATGTCATTTGTCACTGTTGAAAGCGATGTCGCGCGTACCTATTATTGGCAACCGTTTATTCTACAAGTTATTGATAAAATAATGCGATTAAGAATTGTAACGAACTAAATTATCACAGAAAAGTGCTTAAAAAGTTAGTTGGCTGTATGATGGGCAACTAAAGAAATGCCTCTTAATTATAATTAAGACATTTGTAAAGAATACGTATCTTGTCTTTAAAGAATTTTGATTACGGGGCATTTTTACATATTATAGTTGTAAATTGTCACAATGTGATAATTATAATCGCGTTTATCGAATACCGTGCGAATTGTCGATGAGTCAACAAAAAAAAAAAATAATACTCGCCGCTCGAAAGGGCGGCGAAAAAGTTTATTATCGATATTATGCCATAATGGGTACACGCGTTCGTGTTGTTGCTGGCTATCGCGCGTTTAGTGCTTTCATTCTGTTACGACATGGAAAAGCATTGGGCGTGTTTTTCCTATTTTTCGTTTCGCTCTCTCTCTCGCTCTCTTTTTTTTTTTGAAAAAAATTCCGCGTTGCGCAAATATCGCGTCAGTCGCCAACGTATCGCGGAAAAAAGTTCTGCACATTCGGAAATGGACGCCTGGCGAAATGCGCAGCGACGAAATACGTCGGACTTACCTGTGATGGCAAAATACCTCCGAATGTCCAACGGGCGTTGTGTCTACGTGTATGAAAAACAAAAAAAAAAGGTTTTAAAAATACATAGATTTTATTTATAGCCTAGGGGATACTCGTTTGTTGATATTTATTGCCGTACACCGGTAAGCTTTAAAAATGCATTTTGATATGTACGCGAAACAGAGAAAGAGAGAGGGGAATTTGTTCCTATTTGTTTGAAAGCGTTATGCACCTGTCAATGGGTCGGCTGCCATACGTATGTTCGCCCGGAACGAGCGGTCAACACTTTTCTCCGCGTGCATCACGATCTGTTCCATCCGATCGCGTCAATCACTCAAACTCTTCGACGCGCGGGTTATCGATGCACCACCGCCACCATCACCGCCGCCACCAGCACCACCATCTCACCACCGCCGTCGACACCCGCTGCTACCCCCGCCGCACTGCAATCGGCCATTCGTCCGTGCAGCAACCTCCGTCAATTCGTCCGCACCTCTCTGACTGACGTCCTCATTATGAATATTGTATTTTATGATTGCGAATGTCGACCGCGCGATGCTTTATGCTCGACGGGAAAAGTGATTTACCTCGCCGAACATAAAGAAAATATTGTTAAATCAATGCGTGCTCCGAGCAGCTGTTAATAACTAAATTTTTGGACGTGATTCTCAATATCGACAAATACCTTTGACATACCGCTATAAAATCAACCAATATCGATCGCGTTCGAAGGATTATTCCACAGATAATTCCGTCACGTGTGAATATTTATGTTCACTGTCATTTTATTAAATAATTTGATACGCAGAATTATCCTTATATCAAATGCCATCTTTTACGATGTGTCGTACAAGGAAAAATATGGGACTATTGTTTTGATCACGATGGATCGTGTTATATTGTAATATTAATAGAAACTTATCAGCGCTATCTTTCGTCAGTTGGGTGTTAATTGATCTCGATCATTGAAGACGTGTGCAAATTCCGTTTGTTGTTTATTAAGAGTATCCCTATTTTTTATCACAAATATTTGATCAAAGATGCATGATAATAAGAGTAGACTAAATTATTTTGTAGGGTCTCTCAAAGTATATTATTTATATTGATAATTGGGATTGTTTGCTTAGTGAAAACAAAATTATTTAATAAGATTATAAATCAATTTGATTGTATGTATGTATATATATATATATATATATATATATATATATATATACACACACATATATATGACAAAAACATAAAGAATACACAGTTTATAATGTGCACCTTGTGGAATGGTACGCAGCTAAGTATTTAAATTAATATGTCATTCTGACCGATTCCGACGATAACATGCCAGTTTACTTTAGCAATTCGCCTATCGAACGTGGCTGCTGCTTGTACTCTCGATACGGATGTTGAGTGCTTATTCATGAAACGAGCAACGATAACAGCCACCCTCTGCCTTTCTTTATCGCCGAACAACTATTGCCTTGCGCTTTCAATAATTTCGACCGGCGCGGTGTCTCAGCCAGCTATATTTACATCGCAATGTAGATATCTCTTCAAGTGTATTTTGCTTCGACACTATGTTACAACTAATGTCCTCCAAGTATGATACATAAGATCTATTACTCAACAATCAAATTAATAAAAATTCATTCTATGCTCTACAATGAAGATTGAATTTACTCGAGAGTCACTGCATAATTTTTAATATATTAAATACAGAAAACTTTTTTGTATAAACATATGTATGATAACTTGGATAACTTTACAATTATGTGAATAAATGACTGAAGTTAGTGTATGCTAACTATGGTTAAATAATTCGTCGTAAATGTGTAATATCAAGGTATATTGCAGCGAGCGGATGAAGAAAGATGCGAAAAAAGGTGTCGGTAGGAAGAACGCCGTCGTGGATTTTCTTGTAACCCCTATAGCCCATTTCAGGCTCGCATATATGATGCTATTCGTGCGAAAGCAGGGAACTAAACGAAGCTTTCTCCCGTCACTATCCACACGTGTACAAGGCGCGTAACTTCGTGGTAAGAGGCAAAGAGAGAGGACGATGCGGAACAGCAACGCGTGTACGAGGTTACAAGACGAAATAAATACAATATTATGCAAACGGGCGAGGCTGATCGTGCGTGGCAAAGCCTCGGGAATCTCGGGAATCCCGAATAAATTGACACTAAACGCGGAAGGGTCGCCTCTTTCACCCTTCCACCTACGAGTCCCGAGCGTGAGTAGCAGAGCACCTACGCTCCTAGATGGGTAAGAACGACGAGATACGACGAGAAGAAATATATATCGATGCCCTCGCAACATGCCGTACCCCAATATCACCTAACAGCTATTTCGTTTATACGCTTCTACGCCGGCGAAGGGTAAGAAAGGAAGACGATCTGGAAACGTGTTGTTCGGACGGAGCTATGTCCCGTTCAAATGATAGAGGGGCGATTCTGCGACAATTCACATACTATGTTATTTATTTCAACGGAAAGCATATAATTTGGTTCTTGTTTAGAAAAGAAAACGGAAAATAAAATATAAAATTTGATTTCTCTTGTAAGATGTCATTGAATAAATGCAAGTAAATAATGGAATGCAATAGTGTTGCCTGCAACATTTATTGATAATTCTATTTTTCGAAAAATTATGTCTATAAGCATTTAAATTACAATCTCCGAACACTTTTGCATTGATAACAGCCGTTTTCAGCCGTTGCAAAAGGACTTTGCAATTTGTTGCGATTCTAATCTTTGTTTTATTTTTTCTTTCAACCTGCAACTCTCGATAGTAAACTTTGAAAGAAAATGGTCCTCCATGCGAGGCGTATTCTTGTTACCGATATCGGTAACGATGAGGATGACCATTTGCGTCTCGACCGGACCGACGTATATATTGTATACTCCCACGCTTTTCTGCAGGAATCTAAATTCAACCTTTTCTTGTGGTCGCCTACGACCTTATCCTCGTCAGTTGAGCAAAACATGTCTTGCTATGTCAAATTTGAATAAAACGTGTAATGATTTCATCCTCATCGACCGATTACATATATGTATAGTATTGATTGTGTAGTACTCCACGTTTTATTACTTTTTATTAGTTATGAATATAGGGATAAGCTTTCTTTATATAATGATGAAAATTATCTTTGAGATAATAGATAATCATTTATTTGGAACGAGATTATGAGGGAGAATTAATAACTCTATATATACATATATTATATTTTATTCGTGATTAAGATAAAGAACTTTTTATATCTTACGCACTTTCACTACGTATTGCCACACATCTCAAAATTGTGCCTTCTTCAGACCTTTACGACGTCATCATCGTTCTCGTTGTCCCTCATTGGGAGATGACCGGCACGAGTGAATTGATGCCGCGTAGGAGAAGATTACACGCTTTAAATGGATAATTAAATAGCAACGGAACTGACTGAAAGACTGACTGGGGATGATTGCTGGGTAGCGGCGCGAGCGTGAGCGTAGAATTGCCGCCTGAGGGGTCCCTAGAAAGAGGAGGAGGTTCCACCATTACGCTCGCTCCTCCCTCCCCGTATCGAAACTCAGCGGAAACGTTATAATTATCCCGATTCCCACAAGTCACGAGGCGTGCTTGGTACCGATTGACGTGCGGCACGTTGGGTGGGAGAGAGGGTGGGATTCGAGCGAGCTGGATTCTTGTCAATAATTCCGCCCGCCTCTCATTAACGGCGAGAATTCGATACGGTCTTCAAACATTGACTGCGAAGAGACGGGGATGGTAATAATAGCGACCGACGATGTTGGGAATAGCAGCGTTTGCATTTGGAGCCAGCAAGAGAGGAAGAGAGAGAGAGAGAAAGAGAGCGAAGGATGCGCATAATCTTGCCAATTTTATGAAGTAGCGCGAATATCTGCAGTTAATTCAACGTCTTTAATTCCGTGTCTTCCGCTCAGATTTTCGTTCTGAATATTTATAATAAAATTGCGCTCTTTTCGTAATTGAAATATTGGCAGAATACAAAAAATTTATTTATGATGATTTTTGCCGAAAGTAGGTTAAACCAGATTGTTGAAGTTAAAAGCTTGCTATCGCATTGTGAGATTAGGCTACAACCAACCGTTTCATTAGTACGGTTCAATCAGTTGAGTTCGTGGGGTCGCGAGTAGCATACGACGCTTGCAGCAGGCGAGAGCGAGGCCTAATCAATGAAATTGGGAGACAAAGTTGGGTCACTAGCCGGGGTCAATGGTCGTCGGACCTGCGGACGATTGAACCTTCCTGTGAAGGAAGGATCCGCCTCCTCCAGCGCCACGTTACCTCGAAGGACACAATGACGGGGGTGTGTCCGCGTACTGCGACAAGGAGGTGATCAACGAGTCTGCAACCCCTCGGCTCTACGTCTGGCGCCCTTGACGCGTGTTCCTTGTGATCCGTTGGATCACGCGGTTTGATCGTGCGTCGAACTCAACGCACGTTCACGTATGTGCCTTCGGCGTTGGTTGTGTGTACGCGTACGCGTAGACCCTACGGTAGACAGGGTCGCGTGATAATGACAGGTTTGGGCGTCGCACGGTGATTGAGGTGGCCGTGTCACAGAGACTCGGCTCGACCACGCCCCGCAGGTCGCCGTACCAATTCGCTCGTCAGCATCGATTTCCAGAGAACGACCAGCGGAATCGCCCATGGATTCCCGAGAGCTTCGCGTTCGTAAGCTACCTTCGGGGCTGTCCTTGAGCCTTGTATCGGTGATTGCCATGAAAAATGCCACGCATTGCTCAATGCTATTGGTTTTCTGCTTGTTGTCAGTATTTTTGGCACTTTGAACCGCTTCAACATTTCAAGTGCAATTTTTATATTGCACGTGATCAAGCTTATTTATTTTATGTGTGATTTGAGAAAGAATACAAATGCCTGTAGGACTATAATTTTAGTTTAATTTAAATTTAGAACATCCAGTGATCCAACTTAGTATCTCCTGCATTTATTTATATTCTTTAAGTGTTTTTTTTTTACTATTTAAATATAATTATAACATTTTTCATTCTGCTTTTTATACTGGAATTTACATGTACATACATATAACTATATTTTAACAAAAGTGACGCGGAAGTAAAACATTCCGGTCGTTAGTAAGCAAATTTGAGGAACGTAAGCGGCTGCATATTGAAAGCTCCGCGTCGCGATGACGAAGCAAGCCAAGGAACGATGTCTATCTGGCAGATGGAACTCCACGTTTGTCGAGTTCTCGTTGCCGTGTGGTTAGCATTCTACTATACGAGTCGACATCAGAGCAGCATACCATCTTTGGGTACGGCTTATCTGGTATCGTTTGAGCACGGTGCATATAGCTGCAGGCGCTCCTTTGTACATTTCATTGTGTTTCATTTGTAATTATATAAAAGAACACAATTCGAAGCATCTCTATCTTCAAAATAGATATCTCCGTCATGTGAGAAATTTTGGATAGCAATCAATCGTAATCTCGTGATGCAGACAGTTGAATTGGTCTTCCATCTAATCTGTTAAAAACATGATATTTTTAATTTTTTTCTATTTATTTTTTTGTCATACATATAGCTTATAAACTTGCAGTTGTGTATTATAGTAGAAATTTCTATACTAATTTGTATGCATAGCGAAAATCAATCTTTTTTATATCAAGAGAAAAAACAAAAATTTAATGTGACAGAAAGTAATTGTATTGATGGAATGGTTAGACATAATATATTGTATTATAAAAATATTATTACACGCGTTTTTTATAAAAACAAAATATCAGAAAAAATATTGTTCTGTATGTGCGTGTACGTATGTATTATAACATGTGTCTGTTATAAAACATACAATATAAATATTTTCTGACAATAAAGTACGTTAAAGTATTTTTCGGCCAATTATAGGCTGTTTTCATTATCGTTGTTAATGGGTCACAATGTCAGGCTAGTCTTCCGTCTTAAACAGAATTTTGTTCAAGTTCTTTCGACGTGCAGCAAGCCATTACCACTCCGCGAGGTCGTCGTGTCCCCTCGAAGCAATAATGGCACATTAGAGGATTTTAACGTCGAAATTGAATAACCTTCGAGGCGATAACGAAATTGTGTCCGCTCATGGAAATACCTTGTACACACAACACACACATTTACACACACGTATATACGTGCTCTTTACCAACCAATGGAGGGAGACAAACGGAATGAAGGTATTACGGATGACTGACGCGCTGACATCGTCTATTTTATATCCGCCCCTCGCTCATCCGCCATTTCCTCCTCCTCATTTTCACATCGCCAAAGAGCCCGCTTTCCCTCCCATCAATTCGACCGGTCGGGGCAATTCCAGCGCGAAATTCACTCGTGACAATTGGTTGGCTCCCTGCACCTTTCTGTAATTACACGTGAAGTCATCGCGGGAAGACATTCCCGTTTTACTTTGACTTTGGGGATCGACGCTTCTGCCTAAGAGTGATTCTCATCTAGGCAGTTAAGTTTAAAATCCTTCGTAATTGTGACAAAGATGAATCCACATCGCGGCCACCGTCATTTATTTCATCGCGTTTACCCTTCGTTTATCAGTTCGCCAGTCACGAAGGATTCCACTCTGTCTTGCTTCAATCGGCCGATCCGCACGATCCGATGATCGCGCGGGTGACGTGAAATCGACGTAGCCACCCGTAGTGACCTCTTCGGTCGCTTCGCGACCTCATCCTCTCGACATGAATTCTCTAGACGCGAAGCGGAAGAGGGGACTCCGAAGCGCGTGATGACGAGGCGCGATCTCTGGTGGCTCCCACGCCCCCAACGCCCCGCTCGTTAGTCGGAGTCAGCAGCGGTCGTCATCGACGTGTCATTCGGCACCGAGAGCCCTGGTTACCACGGGGTGGGGTAACATCCCGGAACGACGAAGGACACGAAGAGACACGAGGCCAGGAAGAGCTTCAATGTGCATCCATCCACCCACCCGTCCCAACATCGACGACCTGACGCAGCACACGCGCGGTCCCCGTCATCGAACCGATGCGCCAGCAAATTGTCACGCTCGCGGAAACGTTGGGAGCGAAATTGCGGATCAATGCGCGGATAGTATACTGAGACGAGAGAGTAACGGCGTCTGTCTTTTTGATATGTGATAACGGCCCGCTCGCGATACGTAGCACGTATACTTTTGCATCATAAAAAGTAGAAATAATCTTGACTACGAATCTTGAACGAAATCTTGTATAATTCATATTATTTTAAGTTTATTTCATAACTTATAAACTTCTTAGACGCGAATGAGCAAATTTTAACGGTATATTTTGTAAATTATATTGTGCGAACGAATAGGTCAATTTTATGTTATATTGGTAGATTTAAATACGTTATTCAATTTAGTATCGTAATTGAATAATTCCAAAGATGACTCCGGAAGTATCAGAGCAGCTATCAATTTAGGAAACGGCTCCGCATCTAATACAGACATTTAATCCATCGTCTATTTGTACTGATTTGAATTCGGGCTACGAACGATCTCATTGTCTCGAGAATTGTCTTAGGGAGCAGTTTGCTCCTCAGGAAGACTACGGTTATTTCAGCTATACCGGTGCTGCTATCAGGGTAGCGAGCCGTGGATGAGGTTTGCGCACCGCGGAAAGGGGTCGTCTAGAGGCAATCGGGCTAAACTACGGACTCATTTACACACTTAGCCCCGCTTCCGCCTGGCTCGTTCCTGCCCCAGCCCTCGGGAAAACCCAAATGGTTTTCATATTGTCTTTTTACCGCTCATTTTCATTTTATCGCTTGTTTGGCCACTGAGTCGTGCTCTTGCAACGCGGCGCGTTTCATTTGTCGCTTCTATCTTTCTTTCTCCTCTCGTTCTCATCTCGAATCTCGGATCTCGGATTTGTATTCAATGAAGAGGCAGAACCAAACGAGCCATTTTATCATCGATGCCTAATGATATCAATGTAATTTTGCGTAAAAACCTCGTTAATATATGCGTATTATTTAACAGGATATTGAAAATAATAAAATAATGCACTGTAATACACTGAGTAATTTTGCATATGAATAAACGTTTGTATGAATTTTCATTACAACAATGTAATGAAAAGCCTTCTAGAAATAAGCAAAAAAAAATATATATATATATTATGTTACGTAGTGTACCATGGGTAATAAAAATTTTTGAAGTCAAACGTGCGCGTCGCTACGACTTATAACGTAGTCTAGAACGGGAAACCGTCGTGGAAAAGCATCGGCGCTACAGGGTCGGGGGTAGCGCAGAACGGACCGCCACGAGCACTTAAGACTATTGTTTTCAATGTAATTGGATAGCTCCTGCTTTCCATCTCCCTTCCTCAACCGTTGCTTCCTCCTTCGCTTGCAGCAGCTATCTCGAATCGCGCGGAGGGTGGAAAGCAGCCAGCCAGGCAGTCCCCACATAGCTTCGACAATTATCTTGATTGTTTTATGCATACACCAACGAACTCACGAGCAACTTATCTCTGGAGAAGTCGAACCGTAAAGAGAAACTGTGGTCGCTTCGAACGCTGAATGTCGCATATTTCTACGATTCAAACTCACTTGATAGGTATCATTGATCGATGATCGTACAACAGGTGATTGTAATAATGTTCCATTATTCGTGGTTACACTCGTTAGCGTTAAAAATAATCCATATATACCCGTTTACGTATTCACGATGCATGTTGGTACAAATCCTCGCGAAATATATCAACTTTTCGTCACCATTCTACACAGAAAATAAGGGGAAATTAACTGATATACGTATAGTCGATTCGAATCTCGATAACCGAATGAAGCTCGCACATCTTGCCAATCGGTCTGTCGCCGATATTCTCTCTCGAGGCATACCATTATACGTGCGTCGATCATCTCGTCGAATCTGCAATTTAGCCCGCATCAATTCGCGTTGGATCGTACTCTCGGAAACCCGCGCCCGCGCGACCGTCTCAATCCTCTGCTCGACGCGGCTTTATACGCGGCGTTAGATATCCACGGAGATCCGATGGAAACTCTACGCCCAGACAATACGCTCAGCCGATTTAATTAGGATAAGAATCGCTCGGATCGGATATACACCGGCGCACAATGGGGTGTACCGGGGATGGCGGGTGGGGAATGGAGCCACGCTTCTGATGTATGTATACCGTGGCTCGCCTCCAAGAAACATGATACAGCGTCAGTTGAAGAGGGGCTTGGGGGAGGGATTTGTGGGCTGCGGTAGTGTCCAAAAATACCGCAAGCTTCGGCAAAAAGTAACGATCGGGCGCGGAAGGGAGAGAGGACGTAATACCGCGGGCGCCACGTGCTAATTATGTAAAAATATGATGCGGTTCGCTCGCTCGCGATGCAGCCGCCGGCTTTTATATATCCGTAGTCGGATCTTTTCGTACCAATCGATAACTTGGCGGCACGGAACAAGCATCATTTGTTGCGTAACATTGCGTTACGCATTCATTTTATATTGAATTTAATGCAAATCTGTCATAGGGATCTCAATATAATAAATGCGCTTATTCATTTGAATGTTTTTTAATTGTACGTTAGTACAATTAGAAGTTATAAATGTAAAGAGAAACAAAACAGGAAATAATCAATGCTGAAGCATTTTTTTGATACAAGTCACGAGGAGTCTTCGGTTTCCTTCTACATCGAGAAAATTAATTGACATGACCCTCGCGTGTCACGGATAGATAGTCTTCAGAGAGAACGTCTCCATTGGGAATGCAACTGTCGGCGGACTATTTACTTGTGACGATTACGTGCGTCTAATTTCATAATTGCGGTTAATGCGAGATTAAAATTGAGATGTGGCTATGCCCGCGATATTAATATGTCTCGCTAGGTGTAATGTAATTGAGCGTCGGTGACTGTTTTCTGTACATCGCGTGCACAATTTTTTAATGCTCGAAGTACGGGCACCGTTCAATTCTGACTGCAAAGATTTTATCCCTTTTAAGTAGATTTCGTGAAGAGATCAGTCCATTTGGTTTAATTAATTCTCTTTCTCGTTCTTTAATTACTTATTTAAATTATTAGCCAACGAATTAATTAATATTTTATATTAATTATACTTTACTATTTTATGACAAATTATTTAACGCAATCAACGTTATGTCACATATTAAAAAAAAAAAAAAATTTAATCCTCTGCCAAGGTTAATGTCAAAAACAAAGATACCGAACTTGAAGTAGAATGTAGGTGCATAATGTTGCATATGCGTATACATCTTTTAGAAGCTTGGCACAAAGTTGATTGCGTAACAACATCGAAGAGATTTGGTTCTTGCTGCGACTGCGATATTAATGCGCGCAGTATCTTTTCCAAACGAACGGCTAGAACGCTGCATGAATTTATAGGCTTGCATGACACAAGATCGATGGAATATCTGTAAGCGTAATTTATCTAACTAAATTTCATATAATGGAGACGGCTAAAGATTTAATGATACACAAAAGTATATATATATATATATATATATATAGAATACTTATTTTGCCGATCTGTTCTACTAATATTCTTGCATTTCTTCGGTGTGCTTTTATATAGTTTCTCTTTTCTCAAAAGAGGGGCAATACGAGCGGCAGCGTGTCGCGCTTGGCGCATCGTTTTGGCGTAGCATGAGTGCATCTGCGTCGATGCAACTGCGTGATAAAAAGCGGTCGTCCGAGCGGGCGATATATAAAAGGAACTTTTTGCAACACCGCTGTCTCTTTCACCGCTTTCTCCTCTTTCTCTTTCTATGCCTGTTTTTTTTTTATTGTTGTTGGCCGGCAATAAATAATATTTCGCAGGTGCATCTACGATACGCCGCCTGCAATGCGTGGATTGTCACGCAGATAAAAGTCAGCGCGCGCGACGCATTGTATGTGCTCTGTGTACTTACCTTAGTGTGCGATAAATCACTTGATAAATTATTTAAAAACTCGCCACACGTTCTTCGGCGAAACGCAAACGGCGCGGCGGTAAAGTGATGGCAGAGTGAGACGGGGAAAAAGGAAATTCTTTTATTTACTTTCGCATTTTACGTCCGCTAATTATTGCGCTCAACGTAACTGCTCTGTACTAATATGTAATAATTGCAATCTTTCGCCGACAATTTCGCGCTAATTGGTACCTGAGTTTTTGACTTGCGTCGCATTAATGGTTACTTAACGTAAATACGCGAGATCGTTTGTACATTCATTTCATTACTAATTGATTTACTTTTTTTGTTTGCAGCATCCGTATCCCTCGGAAGACCAGAAAAAACAGTTGGCACAGGACACGGGGTTGACGATCCTTCAAGTTAACAACTGGTGAGTACATTGCCTCTTAGACAACATTTTTTATGTACTTTTATATATATACTACGTGTAAAATAATTGCCAGACGCTAAAATTGCATATCATTTTAAAAATTTCACGAAAAAATCGGTTGGAAATATTTATTTTTCTAAAGTTTGTACAAATCTTTTAATTTTAATATTGTGTGATTAAAAAAAATTGGTCTAAATTGTATTACAAAATGAAAATATTTGTTCAAAAATATATTTTATTATTAACATTTATCACGAAAATAATCAGGGGATAGGTGTATCATGGGATATAATCAGGAATAGACCGTATTCAGATTTTTGCGTGTTCGCAAGTGTAAACAAATTTATCTTTCGACCGTAATCGAATCTTCCCAAGCGACGACGATCGAAAGCTCGCTGTATGCGTGCCAAGCGAGAAACTTTTTCTAGACCGGCGGGCACATGAGAGCGGCGAACGGGCGTCGAATCATACGGCACGTCGCACGTGTCATATGCGAATTCCAGACACCCTGAAATTACGCCCGTACATCAAACGGAACGAGGCGTGCACGACCGGGGCTCGGCACCAGCGATTGCACGTTGACGTTGCAACGAGCTGATTATTTCAGCGCGCCAATCACGCGAGTACAAACGGCGCGGTAGGCGTATGCGTGTCAGCGAGTCAAATAGGCGGGCTGATTTCTGTAATTTGTGTTTTTCCATGACCTCAAGGAAGCGCTGATTGCAACTGTAGTTCCTGACTTCGATTTAATTCGTTCTGACACGTGCGTCATCAATACTCGCGGCTTTACTCGCGGTTGTATTACGACGATTATGTAATCTCGATAAACGAATTTTGTATTCGTGAGATTCCAAAATCGTTATCGTGTTTTAATACAGAAAAAAATAATTCTAGAAATTTGCAAGACTAGATAATGAATAAAGTATTTGGTTGTATCTTGATTGGTCTTATATAGGAAAATAAACAAGATTACACACATACGAGCGATCAGTTTTATAGGTAATATAAAGTTAAAAATATAAAAGTATGTATAAAGAAGACATTAATTGTCGTTCTCTTAAATTCAAGTAAGTTATAAAATGATCGTTATTAAGAATAGAATTAACTCTAAATTCTGCGTTATATTTAAAAACTTATATGCCGCGGAAGGACCGTTCCATTTTCGATAAAGTGAAATTTATTTCGGATCAGACTAATTGAGCGAACATTTTACCTCGATCACCTTACCGTTGAGCAGAAATATCGGGTTACGTAACTTTACGACATAGCACCGCAGTAATCCTCACATTTTTCTATACAATTCATTTACTCGTATTCGATATTAATTATAATGCTTCGTCTCTAGTGTGTTTTATCGCATTGAATTGATGAGTTAGAGATTTCTTGTTACGTTTTATGAAAATATTACATCATCGCTACTTTGCTTTACAAAATTCACATTCCACTAGTATCTGACGTTTGATTTTGTTGCTTTCTTTCGCGGTATCAAGCATATTCATACTGTCGGTGATGCTAGGGAACAATCATTTTCGTAGGATCAAATAGAAGCGGAGTAGAGCATATTTATATCTACAATTGTATACGTTGAACAAGCTATCACAAATGAATTTCTTTGTTTATCCTTTATATTACTTTCTTTATTTGAGATATTTTGATGAAACTTATTTTTTAAAAAATCACGCAATTTAAACACTACGGATTTGCTAAATAGATTTATATTATAAAATTTTGTTTGATTTTGTTCGAATTAAACGAGTTTGTTCGTTCTCAATTATTAAGTACAACATTATAACGAATACACTAACGCTCTGATTCATGCTTCAATAATATAAGTGCATCTTAACAATGTCGAACGGCGTATGTACGCGAAACAGTATAATGTTGGCACCACACGAACGTAATGTAGCGTTTAAAATAATATCTTGCTCGTCAATGCTCGGCGCTGAGCGCGCAGTATCATAGCTATAGAACTGAAAAGCTTGTAAAACGTTTATACGCCGCGTTCCCTTTACGCACCTTTAATCTTGACGCGAAGAGTGCCGTACTGGGTATTATATTAGTCGCTATTACGTAGCAACTTTACGATTTCGTATCTAGATCGTCAGTCGCAACCGCACTCTCAGCAATCTCTTTCTCAGTCGTTTTCGCTTGCAGTCCTGTTTTTTATTTGAAATTTTCTTTCACTTCGAGATATCTTCTACTGTTTTATCTTTCCTGCAGTGTTTTCTACTATAATGACTATCGTACCGGTAGACGCAATATTTGAATCGCTTAATCACATTTCTATTTTTATCCCTGTTATCTCTGAGTATTCTAGTTATCTTGGTTTTTGCAGAGACAGTAACTTGTTGTGGAGAACACAGTGGTTTAACGTTCCGACGCACACAATTTAGTAGGTAGAATCATTCGCATTCCTATTTTGTGAAGATCGTTGC
This sequence comes from Wasmannia auropunctata, assembly GCF_000956235.1. NCBI lineage: Eukaryota > Metazoa > Arthropoda > Insecta > Hymenoptera > Formicidae > Wasmannia > Wasmannia auropunctata. The sequence continues at coordinate 920,438 of NW_012026837.1, read as the reverse complement.
TGTTGTCGCAGGTATAACCAATAACCGAGTTGCGGCATAATTGTGTTTGTGGCGATTACGTTAATGGCCCGGCATATATTTATGGTCCGCAAATCGTTTACCGTTAACATAGATAACTCGTACTTTGATACTTTGATGGATACAAACCGGACATAGATTATTAAACGTTTATATAGATAGTTAAAAATAACAAGAGTAAAAAAAAGTACACAAAAAATAACACGCACGAATGCGCGCGTGTCTGTAAGTTTATAAGTTATCACTAGATGCAAAAAATGATATAGCGCTCTTGCAAAGTTAGGTTTTATATTTTAAGAATCTCTTCAATTTCTATCTTTCGCGTTGACAATCGCTTTTCGATAAAGTTTCTCGCGATATTTTCGGAACTCGTAAATTATTAGACAGCCAACCGCATTACTTCGAGGACACGATCGTCGTCGCGACCGTTAATTCCTTGCGATCCGGTATTAGCTGGAAAGGGTTAAGACGACGTGGAGAGCCGCCCTGTGAAAGCTTAGTCCTTTCTGTCCCATGGAGAGGGGGGGAGAGGGAGAGGGAGAGAGAGAGAGAGAGAGAGAGAGAGAGAGAGAGAGAAATATCTCCCGTTTCTTCGAGTTGATCCACCCCACCCTGTCTTTCTTCCGCCCTTTCTCCCTACGGGGAATGGGCCGGGTCTTGCACCCCCAATCTCGCCATCTTGATAGATGTTTCCGCGTGGCACCTGCGCCGGCATCCGAATTACTGCGGGTCCTGTTTACCGTGATATTTAAACGACATAGTCGCGTCACAATCCGGCCTCTCCACTCTCGCACCACCCTCTCCTATCCTCTCCTCGCCGTCCCGTGGATGAAATCGTGTCGCGCCGCAGTAATCTCTTTGGCTAACTTTAGCGGGAGCGAAGATCAAAATAATCCAGGTTGCCGTCGTTCCACGGGGATGAATTGAGCGAGCGTGCATACTCGACGCATTGGTGAAATTGGCAGGGGGTTCGGGATGCAGGGAAAGGTGAGAGCGCTTGCGGCCGGATATAAAATGCGAAACGAATTGCATCGTGGTACACGACGGAATATGCGAAAGCGTCTTCTTCACTTTTCTCTCCATCATTCTCTCCTTTTTTTTCTTCTTTTTTTCCTCTTCCTGTTGCGCCGCGACGCCGTAGCTGGTTGGCTTGCGGCGCGTATAAATAAAATCGTCGCGACATTCGCGAACGTCTCGCGTTGGCTTATAGCAAGCGAGAATGAGGAGGATGCGAGGACGGAGGATTACGGTAATTGAGCACAAATCAAGTTTAAGGAGGACCCACCGGTAGCGATCCACGAAGTTGACGTTGCAATGCTTCGCGTAGCCAACCGCGCGGCGCGTCGTTTATATTTATTTCCATCGCGTTTCTGGACACCCACGCAAAGCTGCGATAATTACGGAGTCGCAGCGCTTCGTCGTCGCGCGAATGGTGCTAATTGCGTCGTCGAAGATCGGAAAAGCGGAGTGGACCTGGAACATTTGGCAAGAACTCGTTGTTTACATTCAGTATTTTTCAACGTGTCAGCATTCCTCGGATATTTCTGCCAAAATTTACGTCAGAAATTATATTTTCCTGTGTGGATAATTTCACTGTGTGAATGAAAGCAAATTTTAATTTATTTTTGAGTAAATAAGTAGCGTTACGAATAATAACCATGAATACTCAATTGCTTTTCTTTGCTTCCGAATTTCAGATTGAATTACTAATCAGTATCATTTTGTGTAATTTAATAACAAAAAGGAATAATAATATTTTAAAGTGATATTTTCTGTATATTAAGATTTCAAGAGAGGTCATATGTCGTTTTCCTTGCAACACTATTTTTTAACTTTCATCTCTGTCACTCTTTCTACAACGAGAAAGAGAGAGAGAAGCTTAAAACGGATACTCGATTTTCATCTTCCTCCGCGTATTGGCCTACGAAACTTCTTTTACGAGGAGCTGTCTCGAGCGAAAAAGGGAATAGGACGAGAGAGGCAAACCACCCGCGTTTTTGCATACCGAGACGAAAGTGCGCGTCGTGATGTACGATTCGCGTGGGTGGGCAGGTATATAAGGGTGCGCGACGTAGGCGGACTTTGGAGCTTACGAGGCTCGCACTTGCGCCCGAAGTGCATACGAGCGAGCCCACGGCAATTTCTTCGCGGCGCGATAAGTTTCGTGATATATTTCGCTGGAGGAAACTCATGTTTCCGTAATGCAATTAGAGCGTAGCCCCCGCGCCTCATAACGCTGGCTGGACAAGGGGAACGTCTACGACCACGGCGACTATGAGAATAGTGGCGACGGCGGTTCAGAAATGGCTGCTCTAATTAGAATACGCTGGACAAATGAAATAATTCGTAAATAAAATAGCCGAGGAACGTCTACGTGCATCGAGGAGAAGACCTACCATTCCCCCGGGCGCTTTCTCTCGTTCTCTCTCACTCTCCTTCTCGTCCTTCGTCCACAATTTTCCGTCACATATATCAGCCTGGACAGTAGTTAGAACCGTTGCCAGCTTGTTACTGTGTACAGCCCTCCGTGGCTTGTACACAAGCGTGCACATACCTCTATCAAACTTGCGTCTGAAAATCGCATATACAGCGTAGGGAAGAAACTACTCGCGTGCGTGGTGCATGCGAGAATGTGCGAACGATTAAGTACTTATTGTTAGAAATGCAAGGAAATGAACAATTAAAAATGATATGGAAGAGACTTCTTTAAATTGTAAAAAATTAGCAAATATTGTAATAATCCAAATTATTATATCTTACATTACTTAGCGCAATTGTAGACTGTATTCAAATTGATAATTAGTCATTCAGAAATTGACCAGTTTTTTATTTGAAAGCTAAATAACTTTGGCTTTTTGTTTGAGAACCGTCACGTCTCCGCTGCAGGCCATCATTCTTCGCGTCGCGCACTAATGTTCACGCGCATCATTTCAGCGCGCGAGCGGCGCAAATGTGTGCTAATATTCTCGCTAATTTAACCGCTCTCTCCCCCCACTTCGTGGTGTATCTTGCTAATAAAGCAGAGGTTATTTATCGGCTCTCACCCACCTCGGGTCGCGCATCCTCCAACCGCGGCCAGCTCTGGCTGGCACCTGGGCCGTTTATTTCGTGGCCGCTACTCGCGGAATCTCGACGACATTTTTCTTCCGCGTGTATATACCGCTGTGTACTACTAACGGTAGCCCACGATTCACCCCGTTTAATCCGCGGTCGAAATAATTTTATCCCTCGAGCCGTTTGTCTCGTCGCGGCAGCGCTTCCTCCGCCGACGCGACGTAGCTGTAGCCGTACGCGTTTCTCGCTTTACGCACAGCGTGTATATCGCATGAGATACGCCGTAATTTAGGTTGCTTAAGTCACGGACTAAATAATTTAATCACTAAGCTCATTTATTCTCGTAATGTTTCTCGCGCATTATATCAACAGTGCGCAACGAAATATGTTTTCTTGCACCAAAACAGTCGCCTTTACTTCTTACTACGATGAAGATTGTGTTGACATCCAGCCACGATTGAAAGTCATATTTCTTCGTACTATTTCTTCGTACAGATTAATTACAATCTCTGAATCTGTCTCTGATTTCTGAATCTGTCCATGTTGTGATAAGCGGTTTCCTCTGCGCATCGAGTTAATTTTATGTCTTGAGCATTCTGGTTCCATTTTTGTTTGTCTTCGATACGGTTCTTCGTACAGGACCATACGGTGTCTCGACGCGATTTACTCTATTTAAAACCAGAGGTCGAAATAATTTTATCACTTACAGCTGTACCGTCGTCGCCGCAATGCGCAGTATCTTGAGAGGGTTTCGATGTTAACGGAGACGAAGAGCGATTTCGTTTAAGCCTCCAAGACGATGCTTAATCACCGGATAAAATTTACCGCTTCGTGGGTACCTAACGAAAGAAAAAAGACTTTGGCACTCGCACATGAGATGAGCATGCGACAAGAAAACGTATTCCGGTGATGTCGAGAATTTATCTCATCGAAATTGTCATCTCGATTTGTTTTTAAAATATTTACGATACAATTAATATACGATCTTCTACTATTATTATACTGAATAACACGTAATAATTGTTCTCTGTATATCAGAGAAGAACTGATTAATTTTTCTTGACGGCGAAAACAAAAATGCTTTTATCTTTTTTTACATAGCATAGCTACTCGGCGATACTCTCTCGATTTCTTTCCTCTTCACCATCGGATCGTTAACATCATAACTGTATGTATGCGGGGGTAATTTAGATCGTTGTAAAACCACGAGTAATCTACGACATCCCCTTCGTACGTCATATGTATATGTGTATATGCATTCGACTGTAACCGACTTGCTAACGAGACATTTCGTTTTACAAAATCGTCCGAGACCCGGGAGCCACGCGAATGGGGCCGTAAATCCCCGCGACCGGATGTTAATATCCCTCCATCCCTCTCTTCCCGCATACTCCCTTACCCCGGTATGGCCACCCCACCTTCGGTCCGTGTTCTGCAAATATTGTTGCACGGCGTGGATGTCACAGTTTTAAAGGCAATGGCCGTTAAACGTCACTCCCGTTGCTCCAGACCGGACCTAATCTCGTGCGCGTATTCCACGAAAACGCCATGACTCGTTTTGTAAACGGCCTTTGCCAGCGCAACTGAACGATGGGTGATAAATCATTGGCACGCGTAAAGGTGGTAACGCGTTTCGTCATGGCGGTAAATAATCCGTGTGGATCGAGGATGCCGCGTGGCACGCGAGACAACGGTATCGTACATACATATAAGATGGTACAAAATTGATTTATCATTTATGTTAACGAGCTTTATAATGTGCCTCTAATGTGTCGGTAAATTCTGTCATGATAGAATTTGAATGATTCATCAATGTTTTCATAATGGAGATATTTTTTTTCGATTTAATTATATTATGAAGATTACATAGGAAAATAGTCTCTGCAATCATTTTTTCTTATTTTTACTCTTACATAATTATTGAGAGTATCCGAGTATCGTTTGCATTTTAAGTAATCAATTTCGCATTTAAAATCACCTATACTTAATTACTGCAGATTGTTCGATTACCTCTATAAGATAGAGAATAAGAGTGACTTTCTCACAAATGAGATCATCGAGGAAGTACGCTATTATGGGAAACGGGGATGGACTTATAGCATCTTACCGATTCAGTAATGATAATTCAACAGTAGGTCTCTCGAAATTGTTTGTAACAATCCCATTCCTCGTTGTAAAAAAATAATTGAATGCTAATTGAAAATTTGCATATTTACCTTAATTAATTAAGGAGTGTGATATACTTTTACAACGAATATTTGTTGTAATTCTCTAAAGTCTTTCGAAGAACACAAATTAAAAGAAAAATTATAAAGAAGTACATATACATATGTGTAGGTGATTTTTGTATTTATCTTGTATGAATCTTTTTATTCAAAATTACATAAAACGTTAAATTCTGAATTTGTTATTGAGGAATTGTTCCGTATAACCCGCTTGAAATTAAATTACGATTTAATATTCTGTCAATGTACTGCTGTGGCTAATAATAACTGGATAATCGTTATCACTCGATCTGACAATTGAAGACGCGTTCCTCAAAAAATTTTAAGAATGTTTCTGCGCTCCAACGTAATGTGAATCAAGATCCACACCGAGCAAACGTTTGCGCACAGCGATGGGCAGGTGACATCATGGATTGTAAGTCAGAGGTGTGCGATGTGTTGCTCGCGTTATTTCATCACTTTGCGATGTTTTTTTAGAGTCGGTACGCCTTATACAGTTCAGGATTTTTAATCTGCTCGAATATAAATACCCTGTATCGCTATTATTCTTCTTCAGGAATTTTAGAAATTGTCTATGAGTCGTTGAGTGTATCGTCAATTCGGGGTATAAAAAACTGTCAAATAAATTAATTGTAATTTTATCTTATAACGCCTCAATATTGTTATTATATTGATAAAATTTTAACTGGACATTTTATGATTGTTTTTAAAAGATGCGATATATAAATTTTAAAGGCAATGTATCTTATTGTAGAATTATAATAATTTAATCTACTACAAATAACAAAACTCGGCGTGCGCATTTCATGCTCGCTGGCTGACTTCGTCAAATGATCTCATTTAGTCATCCTCGTGCCACGTATCCTCCCCCTCGTCGTCTCCCATCAACCCTGCCGAAGGCTTGGAAAGTCCCCTCAATGCAGTGGTACTACCACCATCGCCTCCTGTAGCTAGCAGGAAACCCTCTGGGGGCCTTGGGGTGGGCAGGAGTCGGATATCTAATTAGCGGGGGCTGATCGGTAATTACTACGATTAATCAATCCGTTTTCCATTTGTGCGCGCCGCGCGCGCTGCCGGTCTGAGAAGGAGAACAAATTGAAAGCGAGAGCGGGATAGGCATATCGTAATAGTCGACGAGGAAGGGAGAAATAGGTCCCGCTTAGAACCTCTGGCGGAAAGGGGTACCAGGATCATGAGAGAGAAAAGGGGTGCGGTTGCGGCGGAGCGAACTTGTTCCACGATTCCGTAACCATGGTAGTTTTGAAATTGGGATTGTCGACTTTCTGGTCAATTAAATTTCCACAATAAAACTACATTTGTACATCTAATTTGAATATTACGTTAACATTTCTTAATATTTCCAATTTTTTCTTCATAAAGTATTAACCGTAGAAATATCGCACAATCTGTAAACATATTCTGTATTTTAAAGAAAATTAATAGACGACATTTTCAGTGTCTCTCATTGTCAGTTATATTCGTTTGTCAAGATCTATGCTGTTACATGCAGGTAAAAAGAAAGCAACAAAGATCAGTAGCTTTAAAATACATACACATGTTCGACAAATCCACTCGACAAATTTTTATTGCATTAAACTCCATCCGAGCATTGGCCTTATCACTCTTGTTCTCTCTCTCTCTCTTTCTTTCTCTCTGCCTCCTTAATTCTGTACATTTTACGTTCATTGAGAATCGATTTTATCACTGGCATAGACACTTCTGTGTCGTTTTATACGCGAATAAAATCGTGAATTTTAAGATAAGAAAAAAGAAGATTCTATGGAGAGCATTATTTAAAAAAAAAATTTAAATAAAAATGAAAACAGAAGAATATATCTAGATATAAAAATACAAATTTTTTCAGCTTACGAAAAAAATTAGAATCTTGTTATATCAATTAAATGAAATGTTATGACAATTAATAGAAAAAGTTATAAAAATTGTATAGTCTGATAAGTCTGTTGACGAATGAAATAAAAGGTGATATTTGATACATAGTGATGAAATTGAAATCTGTCGAATAATAATAATTATGAGAATCAACAACATATGTTTAACAAATATATTTTGAAGATTTTCTGCCTATATCTCTACGAAAACAGCTCTATTAATATTGAAGGAATAATTTAATATATATCAAAGATATATACATAGTATTACGATATCATAGCACTCGATGTAGAATCCTATTAGGAACAGTACGCTAATGTTGCACAAGGGTGTTGAGGCATATGGAATAAAATCGCTTGATGCCATTAGTCTCGACTTTGTAAATAGTTTTCGCTCGAAGAATAACAACGCCGGCGCGATGCGAAATTGAGGGGTTGTAACCCTAAACCCTCGTGCTCACTATTCTCCGCGAGCGTCGACATAGTAAAGAATGCCCTCGTATGGAAGGAGTCGATTGTGATCGATCATCGGGGATTGCTCTCTTTAGACCCTTTCACGAAAGGGTTAGAGCTCACCGCATTGAAGGGAAACGGTTGCCCCGTTATTTGTTTTGCGCGAGAAGATTATCGCGTTATTACGCCCAGCGAGTCAAGGGTCCCGGAGATCACCCCAGTCTTGAAGACACGCAAACACTTGGCTTCTCGAATTACATTCCAGGATTGGGAGACGACATGCCATTCCATGTTGTTTAATCTCCCGATTTACGAAATCGAGACATTTTCTAAGCAGAGTCAAATTATTAACAGATTGTTCAAATTTTTGTAAATTGTAAATGAATTCAAATACGCATAAATATTAGTAAAATTTTAATTCTTTAGAGAGCTGAGTATATGTTGATTAGTAATAAAATTATGTGTTGTGAATTTTTGCTTGAAGATGCGTAAAATAAAGAAAAAAAATGCAGAAAACAATTTTACATAATTATTGTAGTTTTAACAATGTCGATTAGCGATGATGTTCTATCCATTATTTTGGCCAGAGATAGTCACAGGTGAATTCACAGTTTTGAATAGGTAGAGATGGAGGTGACTGTAGTTATGTTAAAGATGGTGAAACTAAAGGAGAGGAAAGGAGAAGAGGCGGGGAGAGAGAGAGAGAGAGAGAGAGAGACCTGCCGCCTTGAAGGCTCACAGAAGAGCCGTTGAACAGGGACAATGCTTTCATCATTGCCGCTCTTTCTTTCATTTCTTATGCCAAAAGTGGACCGTTCTATCTCTCTCTTTCAATTCTTTTTACGCTTTTTTTGGCCGCAAAGAATCCATTGTCGTCGAGTTGTAGGTGGGTACCGTCAGCCGGTTAGTATCAATGTCTACGCGGCTGCAAGGGTTGAGGGATGGAGTTTTCTAAAAGTCCCTTTTTCTCTTTTCCGCTCCCTCTTGCTCTGTACATTTCTTCTCTATTGCGTTGTCCGCATCTCCTCAACACTTGGTCTTTAAAAAACAAAAATAGTTTTTTCTTTTTAATTCGACTACGATTAGTATATGTATATTTTCAAATAAAATCATCTGACCGTGCTGGTAAACGATTAAATGTTTCTTATAAAAAAGATTAATTAAATTTTATTTTATTTTGAATCTTATATTTAAATACGTATCAGACGTAATCGATATAAAATTAATTTGTGTAATACGTTAAACTTTTTTACTATTTTCGATAGTATTTATAGTTATGGATATATTTTCTCTTTGTTGTGATGTTGCGGTGGGAATTTTCATTGCTCGAGCAAATCCTCTATTTTCATCTCATGTCCCCGAGGATGAAGACATCTTTCGGAGTATTACCTCGCGATTGTAGGATGATTGTCGTCTGGGAGCCCCGCGGGAGGCCGCCAGATGTTTCGCGGCGACCCAATCAGACGACCCCCGAAGCAGTGCGCGACAATCAACCATCAAACAATCTGTCACCCTCCGGAACAGTCCGGTTGCTTGGATGATCATGAGCCAAAACACATATAACCCTTCGGTTCTTTAGTCTTTTCATGAAGCGAATGCAAGTGAGCATATGTTTTTACGGTCAGTTTGATTAGTTTGTGTCTTATGATGCGTGCGGTAAAAGTAGATAGTTTTTCATTGTTCGTTTTATATCGTATAATGAGTACGTTTTTGTTTATTTTAGTATATTATTAGATGTGTCGTAGTATAAGGTACGTAATATGTGTTACAGGATCCGCATATTTATGATTTATAATCAAAATCGATTTTATAGTTTCTGTAATGTTTACTGCTTTTGTTTTGTAATGTATAATTTTATTATTTTTATTACGAAATTAGTATTTTCTGCCAGAAAATTATTTTTGAAATATCTGTAATTGAAGCAGAAAGCTTTGTTTTTTTCATTTTATTCGGTCACTTTGGGAAAACCAATATCATTGTCGCTTCCACGCTCATCAATATTAGGCAGGCAAGCAACGATCGTTTCAAGGTTCGTAAGATCTTGTTGTTCGGATCGTCGAGAAGTTGGAAAACGGCACGCGCGTTATTATGGGATCAGAAGAGAATGGAAGCTTAGTGTCTCTTGGCGTTTTAGCCGCTATAAAAGACAACATAGTCAAGATCTGCTGGCTAAGGGCACACCTCGTGGTATCTTACACGGAAGGAAGCAAAAGGCGTTCGCGGGGTTACAGCCTGCCTGAGGTCCTTGCTACGCCATTCGGAAGCTCGTTTGATGGCCTGTGTAGCCGTTATTGTCTCTAGACAGCACCTTGTATCGTTACTGAAGCTTCTATGGCATCATTGACCACATATCCGATAACGACCGAACCGAGAAATTGTTAAAATTTACTATTCTGTCCCTCGCTAATGTCTATCTTTTCCTTCGTTATTTATTCTCGTGTACTTGCTTGCCACATTTCGAGTTTACTTTCATCCTGTCTTAGTTTATTCCTTCGTTTTCCTCCTTTTTTTTTCTTGAGTTAGAAACGAGGAAGACGCTGGCTAACGTCGTGGAGAAAACGGCGGAGGCGGAACGTAGTAACTAAGTTTTTATTGGGCAGTATATTACGCGGACCGGCGATGGCTTCCGTCTCGCCAGCGTCTAAGTTAAGCGGATAACCGTATATTTCCGAAGGAGGATCACGCACCCACCACCTGCGTTCCAATACTTAAAGGTGTCTCTCTTTCCATCTTATTTCTTTCTCTCGCTTCTCTTGATAACTTCGTTCTGCCGGTTAACCGCATCTCTGTAGTATCTCTTAAAAGTTCCTTTATTTCGAAGATTTTCATATTAGTTATTATACACATAGATTGATTTATATTTTCTTATTCTTAATAGATATTTTTAATTAGAGAAAGATCTATAATATAGAAAAATATAATTTATTTACGTTCATTTTTATAATTAATTAAAGAATTGTTCGGAAAGATACCATTTTGCTTTTTCAATTTACATATTCCATTTCATTTCATTCGTCAGTATACCGTTCAAGCATACAATCGGTCTTCTTCTTTCAGAAACTTTAGTCTTTTTTTCTTTAATTAATTATACGCCTTTTAAATCCTTTCTCCCCTCCCTTTTAACCGGATTGTATTATATTAAATTTATAATAGTTTTCACTTCCCGCGCGATGTTAAAGCTTGTATCCCTCTTACTGGGAAGCAATTTACGCTAATTACAAACGCTGCCTAATTATACATCCGACCTATCCTTCCTTCAGCCCCAAATCTCTCGCGCGCGGCGTTCCTCCCTTCGCGCCTTCTCGTGCCAACATTCACTGAATTCGCGAGGAAAAGCCCTCTTCGTTACGGTAAAGGCATAGAAATACCATTTATAATGCATTAAATATCTGTATATTTATACGTAAACACAATTGACTACAACGTTTTATAAGAGTCTGAACGATATATGTATACATATGTTTATAAAGATATGTAGGTACTATAAAAATTGCAAATCTATTCGAGTATGCCTATATAATACTCATTGAACAACTTAGCTTCTTGCCTAAGATTTTTTTAAATGTTCGCTCCACGGTAACCAATTGTTATACACGCGATCGTATGTATGAGACATTATTGTTGTTACAACTAAACTGATATTCTGTAAGATTGTGATTTTATATTTGTCTGGTAAAATCCAGTTGATTTTTAACCACGCGAAAGCAATATTTGAAAATATAGCTGTAAGCACTTGGAACCCACAAAGATAACCAGAGGATCTTTGGTCTCGCGGGACTTTGCATATTCCCGAATCTGAAAATATTCGCATGCAAAGTCTGTTTGACGTCGAGGGAAGTTTCGAGGGAAGTGGAGGGCGGCAACCGGGGGCCAGCCCGTTTATAATAAAGCGCAATATCCGAGGATTTCCTTAAGTTGCATATTCAATGATTTCCTCGGAGACTTTGGTCGTTCGTCGTAGTGGTGCGAGGGGAGAAACAGAGAGAGGTAGGGCAGAAGAGGCTGTATACCGAGGGAGGCAACGTAAAATTGGAATCGTTAAAATGAACCAGGCACATATATATATATAGGTACTGATGTTGAAAATAACCACTTTATTTTTTGTTGGTGTAAAATTATTACAAACTAGAAATTATTTATTTGTGTAATGCGTAATTTATAGCAGCATGAGTGGAAAATTAAGTGCCGAAAAAAGATATCTAAGGTCTTATATTGACACAGTAGAAATTTTTACTTCTCTATTATTATTATTAAAAGAATGAAATTTTGAATAAGAAAACAAAGAAAAAGAAGATATGAAACTGTTTAATGTGCCTATTGTATATCTTTAGTTACATAGTTTAATCGTGACGATAGACGTCCGTCATAATTCGTCAGTTGAATGACAATCCAGCAACTTATTTGACCCTTAGGTACACAGATAGCCACGCACTGTTTGACGCAGCATGTATTGCCGTGGGTGGCACCGGAACTTCAATTCAGCGTGGCAGCGGCCGACTACATGATAAATATTGTTTAGCCTTGTCCGACGTGAGCTGGTAAGTGAAGCCGGGGTTCGTCGTGGCTGATGGTGTTGGACCGGGTGAGTGATGTCCAGGCGCGCGCCTCCCGTCAACGGGATAGGTTGGCGCGAAGGAGAATGATGATGACATAATGACGTCGCAGTGGGCGAGCAATAGCTGACATCCGCTACCGAATATTCTAAATCACTTGCTCACGCTTGTCCTCATTATCGTCATCGTCGTCGTCGTCGTTAGCGTCGTCATCGTCGTCGTCGTCGATGTCGTCGTCGATGTCGTCGTCGTCGTCGTC